>NC_037681.1:99006566-99107380 GCF_003255815.1 Theropithecus gelada
TGTTGCCCACGCTGGTCTGGAACTCCTGGCCTCAAGCAGTCTTCCTACCTTAACCTCCCAATGTGTTGGGATTACAGGCATGAGCCACTGTACCCCACTATTTTTTATCTTTTAATAACAGCCATTCTATTTGTGTAAGATGCTGTCTTATTATGATTTTGATTTGCATTTCCCTGATGATTAGTGAGTGTTTTTCATGTATTTGTTGGCCCTTTGTACATCTTCTTTTGAGAAATATTTATTCATGTCTTTACCTCACTTTTTAATGGGATTATGAGTCTTTTGGTTTTGTTGTGGAGTTGTTTGAATGCCTTGTGTTTTCAGGATATTAGTCCCCAGTCAGATGCAAATATTTTCTCCTATTTAACATGTTGTCTCTTCACTTTGTTGCATGTTCCCTTTGCTGTGCATAAACTTTTTAGTTTAATATAATCTGATCTATTTTTATTTTTGTTGCCTGGCTTTTGCAGTAATAGCTATAAAATCTTTGTCTAGACCAATGTCCTAAGTGTTTCCCCATGTTTTCTTCTAGTAGTTTTTTAGTTTTATTTCTCACATCTGGCTTTAACTTTATTCTTGCATATAGTGAGAGGCAGGGGTCCAGTTTCATTCACCTGCATATAAAATTCAGTTTTTTTCCAGCACCATTTATTGAAGAGGGTGTCTTTTCCTCAGTGTGTATTCTTGATGTCTTTGTCGAAAATCAGTTGGCTGTAAAAACGTAGACTTATTTCTGGATATTCTGTTCTGTCCCGTTGATCTATGTGTCTCTTTTTATGTCAATACCATGAAGTTTTGTTTACTATAGCTTTGTAGTATATTCTGAAGTCAGGTAGTATGATGCCTCCAGCTTTGTTCTTTTTGCTCAAGATTGCTTTGGCTAATTGGGGTCTTTTGTGCTTCCATATAAATTTTAAAATGATTTTTGCTATTTATATAAAGAATGTCATTGGTATTCTGATAGAATTGCACACCCATGGTAAATAAGCTCTTCTTTTTCATTATAATTTTAAACTTTCTATTTTTTTGTACACAATAGTTCTTTAGTTTTGTCTGTTGATTTTGCATCATGTGTGTGTGTGTTTGTGTGTGTGTGTATAATTTTTTGCTTTGAGTTACTCTACATGAGCAACACAAAGGAATTGGTGATGGAAATCATATCATCCATATAGATAATAGTATTTGTGATTTTGCAAACCTTATGCCTGCATATGTTGCCCTTTTCCTAATTTTACAGACTAATATTTCCAACAAGCTGTTAAATAAAAATGAAAACTGTGGGCTTTCTTGACTTATTACTAACTTTGGTGATGATGACTCTAGTGTTTCCCCATAAAATAAGATGCTAACTTTAGGACACATCTGTATTTGAAGTTATTATGACATAGAAGTCACTTTTTATACATTTTCATATCCCTGGCATCTTTCAGCAGGAAATGTTTTTGTCTTAATAATCATCTTTATTTTGTCCATCCATTTATATTTTTAACTCCTGGAGATAAAAAAAAACATAATTATTTTTGCAGTTTCTCTCTACCAATGGACCATTATTTTCATGTTACAAGCTCTTAAATGATTTAGATTTATTACTGACAAATTTTATGATTCAAAACAAAGAAAAACAGGTGAAATAACACATAAAAAGTATAAAGTTTACTATAGGAATTAGAATGAAATCCTTCCTCATTAGTGAAAGAAAAATGTAATTCATTTAAAAATATTTTTTATGGATTATGAATTCACAAATGTAACTTCTCCCTCCTATTAATTCTTCCATCTACCCTCACCATACTCTGGGAAAATGCATACATAGAGAGAAGCACAACAAATAATACATTGAGAGTAATTTTAAAAAATAGAAAAGAAAATTGTTTATGTGTTTAGAGGTTAGACAGTTGAAAGGTCAGTTGTGTATTAGAAAATTCATTTCAACACTAGAAAGGTTAGTAACCTGGAAAAATTTCCTGTTGAAATAAATAGCCACATTCGTCCAAACAGCAGCCTGTCAAAATTGATTGGTAATTTACATTCGCACATCACAGAAGCCTTGGGAGGGGGGGATGCTCCTTGACACTTGCAACTAAAAAAATGAACCAAAGAAATCCAAACTGGTTTTAAGCCTCCTTTCTTTTAAAGACACATGAAGGATTTATATATATATATTTATTATTCTGAAACAAATTTTTTAACATCCTGGGAAAACAAATATCCAATTAATAAATTGGCCAGCAATTTAATGACAGTAAAAATCTATAGATGTACCACCTGTAGAATCATTATTCAGTTTATATTTAAAACTGCTAGTAAAGCCAAATGGTCTTTTCTGCTTTCCTCTATATTAATCTAAATGAATATTAAAAGAATACACTTTTTATATAATTATAATCATAAAACCACTTACTGAGTTCATCAAATCATTTTGTATAAATATATATCACAATCAAAATATGTCTTTAAACTTAATCTTGTTTATATTGTACACTAAATAACAATCTTTAATATTCAAATTTATTAATAATAAAATATAATTACGTTTAAATTCAATATTCTTAACATACTCGTCACTATTATTTTTCTGCTGTGACAAATAAAATTGAAATAAATAGGAAAATAAATCCAACTTTCATATTATTGAATATCTTGACATTAGAAGAATTCCTAAATATAATGAAAAGTATACATTTTAAAATATCAAATATCTTTATAGGTAAAAAAATATATAAAGTCATTTTTCCTTAAATAAGTTTTCACTTGAAGCTACTATTTTCTTTAAAGAAAATTAAAACAAACATATGCCATTTTCATTAAGTAATCTTAATTTGTTTCTTAATCATGTCACCCTTTTTCCTATGTTTTCTATATTTGTAAAAAAAAATACATGTTAAATATTGGCTTTTTAGCTTTTGCAATTCAGAGGCTTTTCTAAATTATTCATAAAAGAGTAGTATATTTCTCATACCACAGTTTAAGTAGTGAAAAAAAATCTCACTAAAACCAATACTCTAGTGGATTTACAGAAATAATGTGAGTGAGAGAAAAGGAATAATTGATTCAGACTGGTATATTTTATACCAAGGTATACTTGCTGTTCAGGTTCCTTTTGCTTTCATAATCAATATAATATTAAATATAATGCAATTACCTAAAATCACCAGTGTTTCTTTTTCTCAACATCTGACACCTGTCTTGAAACATGTATGCCCATGACTGATGGACTAGACACTTTACTCGGGAGATTCATGAATTTGGATGGTGATTGTGTCTTAACATCATCAAGAGTGAATACAAGCAGATGGAAGCCATGTGTTCTACAGCTTTCATGTCGTATATCAGTATGAATATATTTTCCCAAATAATCCTTTGAGCTCAAGATCATTTTGGTCTGATCATGAATTATTCTTTTTGCCTCCACTGGTATTACTTCTATAAATCCACTAGAGTATTTATTTTAGTGAGATATATTTGTTGCTAGTTAAACTGAAGAAAATTGCCTGAAAAATCCTAGCATTACACAAGAGGTATAAGTCCTGCTTTTAGTGGTACTACAGAATGTGTTACTTGCCCTTGATAAGTAAATGATATTTAAATAGCTCAAACTAAGCGATTATGAAATTGGCAAGTGCTGATTATTGAAAGTGATTGAAATTTGTTAATTAGATCTCATGTATTTTGCATTTCATAGTAAAAACTGATGTCTTTTTCCCAGAGGATTTTAAATTGTCCCACTAACTGCATATTTTAAGTTGTATAGAATTTTATTATAATACATTTTTATTCATTTCTGATTTAAATTGTAGCCTGGGATAATTAACAAACTGCCCATTTTAAGGGATTTTGAAAGAGCTTGTTAAATCACACTGTACATTGATCATTTAAATTGCTAAAGAAAGTAAAACTAAGAGTGTACATTTTTAATTGTATTGTGAATAATTCATTTACCATCCATGAATATAAAGGACAATGTCACAAATAACACAACTGGAGTTATGATAAAACTTACCTGAGCGTTGCTGTCCTTGTTCTTCTTACTTGGAATAATGGCTGTTGTCAGCTCTAATATCATAAACATTCTCTATTCTCCACAATTATGTATATGAACCGAGGGTCAACATTCATACTTCTTTGGACACAATTTTCAACAGGCAGAAGAGGGATAACTGGCCTGACAGAATCTAGTAAATAATAATAGAGGTAAAACAGAAAGAACCTTTTCTGCATTTGCAGAGTGAGGTTAAGGATCACTACAAGCACTAAATTTATGTTCAAAATCACAGCTTTAAGTAAAAGCTCAGAGAATGAGTAATGGCAAATGCAAGTGAAAAATATCCAATAGGTACAATCATGCAAAGATACACTTAATTATCAAGATGGTAGCATCAAAATTTGCATTCCTTTTTCTTAAATAATTCAAACATGATGACAAACATATGATGAAACTTTTCTAAAAAGGCAAAGAAAATTACCCATAAATCTACCCTCCAAACAACTGTTATTTCATATTTTCCTATCATATATTTCCTTTTCAATTTTTCACATCAAATGTAAACATTATTTTGCTATTGTTTTCTGTTTGTTTTCATTTTTGTTTCTGTAGTCAATACTCCACAGAGCCTGGAGGTGGGTAAGTATTCTCCTTATTCTTTATCGACACTTTCATATTTACTCTCCATTTTTATATCCTAAACCTGCAGCTCATTTACAGCTCACGCCAACAAGCTTATTAAAGCTGCTGCTTCTCTTCATTTTAGCCTTCTACAGAATGTGGGGTTGTTTCAACCTCATTTCTTGAACATTTTACCATTCAGCTCACTTTTTCTTCTTCACCACTATGGTGATCATTTATTTCCTTCAACTAATTTTAACTATTTTTCTCCGAATACTACGGCTTTGCCATTTTCCCCTCTTGGGAAACAATTGCACAACTTCTGTTTAATCTCACTCTGTCCGTGGTTTTAGATGAGACAGTAAACAAAAATATTTCAGTTGTAATATTTTCCCTATTGATACAATTGATAAAAATTTCAATACAATTTCCCTATTGATACAATTGATACAATTTTCAATAGGTGCTGATAAAGACATACCTGAGACTGGGCAATTGCCAAAAGAAAGAGGTTTACGGCCCGGCGCGGTGGCTCAAGCCTGTAATCCCAGCACTTTGGGAGGCCGAGACGGGCGGATCACGAGGTCAGGAGATCGAGACCATCCTGGCTAAAATGGTGAAACCCCGTCTCTACTAAAAAATACAAAAAACTAGCCGGGTGAGGCGGCGGGCGCCTGTAGTCCCAGCTACTCGGGTGGCTGAGGCAGGAGAATGGCGTGAACCCGGGAGGCGCAGCTTGCAGTGAGCTGAGATCCGGCCACTGTACTCCAGCCTGGGCAACAGAGCAAGACTCCGTCTCAAAAAAAAAAAAAAAAAAAAAGAAAGAGGTTTAATGACTTACAGTTCCACATGGCTGGGAGGCCTCACAATCATGACAATAGGAAAGGAGGATCAAGTCACATATTACATGGATGGCAGCAAAGAGAGAGATTGGCCAGGGAAACTCCCCCTTATAATACAGCCAGGTCTCTTGAGACTTATTTGCCATCACAAGAAGAGCACGGGAAAGATCTGACCTCATGATTCAATTACCTCCCACTGGGTCCCTCCCACAACACGTGGGAATTCAAGATAAGATTTGGGTGGAGACACCAAAACCATATCAATACTTCTGAAGCAGAGATGCATTAGCTGATGAATAAGAACCTGTAAACCCCTATAATCAATATAAATTTGGTGGCTTGCCCAAGGTTGACATACACACAAAAAAACTAAAAATAAATTATATTCAACTATAATTCAGTTAAATATGAAAGCTTGTTTTCTTTATTTAATACTAAAAGGAAGTTACTGGAATTTCCTAATTTAATTAAAAATTTTTTATGTTATAAAATGATGAACTGAACTAATTTGTAAGATTGAGTTAAAATTGTTACTATTGTAATAGAAAATAATATGTTGCCAGAGTATTTCTCATGCCAGTGATAGATATATTTTAAACCAGATAGATATGGTTTAAATCATCTTTTAAATCAGGCTAATGCTCTTTGTTTTTTCTAATATCCCTATAGAATGTTTGACTCAGTTATACATTTTGAGTAAGAAACATTATGAAAACTGCTTGTGAAAATATAGTTGTAAAATTAGTGGAAACTAGTCATGAATCATTTCTGTGTGATACAAAATACACAAAATGAATAGATGGCAGTTGTTAAATCGCAAACTATATTTTATTTAGTATACATGAATTCCACTTTCTATTTGATTCTATATATACACACACATATATATATACACACACACATTCACACACAAACCAATAAAACACACAAAACACGTATACATATATGGGAAGAAATTGAGAGAGAGCTAGAGAGAAAAAGAGTGATTTTGAAATAAAAGTAGTAACAAAGAATGCAATAGTTTTGTGAATACTTCAGGCGTTAAGTCTGTTGCTAAAGTGACCAAAGTGTTAGTATCAGAACATGGAACTCATCCTAAGGTTTTGGTCTTATTACTGGAGGTCGACAGATTACATCATTGTTGTCAATCCTAGCATTCCTATTTGTGTGACTTTACACTTTTCTTTTTTATGCATATGAGTCAGTTGATTGGCCCAAAGTCAGCTTCAATCTTGCAAGAGAGGGAGTGATACTCATGACATTTACAGGAAGCATAATAAAAGTCAGACCCACTATCATATTTGTGCTTAGATTTAATAAGGCTGCTAACTTGATCTATGTCTCTAATGGTAAAAATGAATCCTGACGGACTTCAAACAATCAAAATCCCTTGACTATGGACACTCTTAAGAGGACTTCTCTTATGGAGTTAACTCTGACCTCACTGTCTAATGCCTTTCTATAGAAGGTATTACAGTTGGAGGTTTTCCCACTGTTTTCTCAATCATAGAATAAAATTACTAGATATTTTATAAATAGAAGTAAATTCCATCATCATTATATATGTATATTTTTCTCAAATCAATCTTTCTCTCTCAATCGGTATTTGCAAACTATGCATCTGACAAAGATCTAATAACCAGAATCTACAATGAACTTAAACAAATCAGCAATTAAGAAACAAATAATCCCGTTTAAAAATGGACAAAGAGAATGAACAGACCTTTGTCAAAAGATATACAAGTGACTAGTAAACATGAAAAAATGTTCATCATTACTAATCATCAGAGAAATGCAAATCAAAAGCATAATGAGATACTATCTTACATCAGTCAGAATGGCTGCTATTAAAAGTCCAAAAATAGCAGATGCTGGCAAGGCTGTGGAGAAAAGGTAACACTTATACGCTGCTGGTGGGAATGTAAACTAGTCCAGCCACTGTGGAAAGAAGTTTGGAGATTTCTCAAAGAACTAAAAACAGAGCTACCATGTGACACAGCAACATTATTACTGGGTATAAACCCAAAGGGAAATAGATTCTTTTACGATAAAGACACACTCTCGATATTCATTGCCATGCTGTTCACAATAACAAATACATGAAATCAACATAGTTACCCAGCAATGAGGGATTAAATAAAGAAACTGTGGTATATGCACATAATGAAATACTACACAGCCATAAAAAAGAATGCAATCTTGTCCTATGTAGAAACATGGATGGGGCTGGAGGTTACAATCCTAAGAAATTAACGAAGGAACAGAAAACCAAATACTGCATGTTCTCACTTAAAACTGGAAGCTAAACACTGAGCACCCATGAACACAAACATGGGAATAACAGACACTGCAGACTACTAGAGGGAGGAGAGAGATAGGGGATCATGAGTCAAAAAACTACTTATTGGGTACTCTGCTGACTACCGGAGAGCGATATGTGTGTAACAAACCTACACATGTACTCCCTGTATCTAAAGTTTAAAAAAATGTTTTTAAAAACCATGGTAGAGAAGGTTTTTTGGTCTTCAAAGACATTATCAAATTTATCCTAGCTACACACTCACGCATGTATCAATATACTTATGCACACATTGGTGCCTGTGCATAGATATTAAAATTATTGACGTGTATATAGATAGATAGGCATTACTTTACACTTCTATTAGCATCAAAATTAACCATTTTGCTTTCTCTTATCATCAAGAATATTATATTTTAAGAAAATCAAAGTATTACAGGACAATTTATAGGCCTAAATTTCTATCACCTTATAGTTTAATTAGCCATTTCCTTCATCACTACTAAAGAGCCCAAGCCTCGCCCCACCCCTTGTGTTGGCGTTTTTCATTTTTTTTTTTTTTAACAGAAACATTCGTATTATTTTCTTAACTGATATTTTTGGAAGAGTGTTAGTTTATATCTCAGTGATTTAAGAATATTCTTAATATTATGATGTTTATACTTTAGTTGCCACACATATTTGGCATGATTATTTGCTTGTGTTTTCTCTGATAGAGTCAGCTTTCCTTTATTCTGGGTTACAGTACCCCTATTTTTTCCCATCACCATCCAGCTACATGTAAGTTGTAGCATGTGACTGAGACTTAACTTCATTTATATAAGCATTTTGAGGCCATAAGGATAACTCTGTTGATTAGTAAGTGCCATAAAAAGAACCAATCAGGCTCTAACCTTGGGATTTTGTTTAATGTTTTGGAGAAAGTGTTGCTGTTAACTATCTGTCTTAAAGATGGTGGCCAGGTAAGTTCCCCCCATCTCTTTGTCACGATGTCAGTGATGAAAAGAATCCATCACATACAGAAAGAACAAAAGAAACACACACACACACACACACACACAGAGATCATTTTTACTCTATTTTTATGCCAGATGAGCCCTAGTGATACTATAAATCAAATATTTTTTTAATCAAGCAACATTGTGTCCTTTTTCACTGACACTTTTAACCTTTCATAGTTTATCTATTTGAATGTTTGAATATCAATTTGATTTGTAAAAGAGCTTTATGAACCCAGAGATATTTGGGTATTAGTAAGGTGATTTAGGGAATATATTTAGCATGTAGCAAAGGCCAACAAATATTAACTTTATTTTACTATAACCACTATAAAAATATTCTTTATTTAATTGGAGTATCAGATAAAGCTATAGTTATCAATTTATTAATTTTTTATACATTTCTTTACTTTTTTTTTCTTTGAGACAGAGTCTTGCTCTGTCACCAAGGCTGGAGTTTAGTAGCATAATCATAGCTCACTGCAGCCTCGATCTCTCGGCTTAAGTGATCCTCCTACCTCTGCCTCTCGAATAGTTGGGACCACAAGCACATACCACTATACCTGATTTTTTTATATATATATATATATATATATATATTTTTTTTTTTTTTTTTTTGTAGAGTCGGAGTCTCCTTATGTTGCCCAGGATGGTCTGGAGTTACTGGGCTCAAGCAGTACTCCCACCTCAGACTCCTAAAGTATTGAAATTAAAGGCATGAGCCACCACTGCATCCAGGCTACATTTATTGAATATTCTGTTCTTATTACCAAACTTGGAAAGCTACCTTAATTATATTCCTTGTATTTATTTTCAAACACTTTCTTGGCTTTCTTCTATGTTCAACTAATTTATTTTGGGAAAGTGTCATTATTTTTTAATTTTTGTAATCTTAATGTAAATCTATCTATGGAAATCACTGGCTTTCTTGGTTAAATAAACTTTCAAAAAATGTCTTCACTTTTGAATCATGTGTATATTTGCAGTATTAAATTCTACCTTCATTTTATTCTCTGATTTATTTGTATTTATTTGCATGCATTTGTAATTTCTAATAATTTTAAATATTTAGATTTAGAATTTTTGATTTAGATTTACCTTAAAAATATGTTCTCATCCTTTTTGAACCTTTGTCTAGCTATTCCACTTTACAGTCATATCATGATTTGTTTAACTATTCTCTATTGCTGAATCTATCACTTGTTCAAAGCAATTTTCAATTACAAATAAGCCTAATAAATAATGCTAAGAAATTGCTTAAATATATAAGAAGTATATAGAAAAGAATTGCTAGGTCAATGTCTTTACATATCTGAAATTTCGGTAGGTATAACAACAGATTTTATTGACACAAATAACGTTTTGTATGCTGGCTTCCCTACATCTTTGCTAAGAGAGTATGGTCAAATTTTTAAATTCTGGCAATTTTTAATAAAAGTGGTATCACTGTAATTTTACTTTGCGTTTCCTTTAATATATATAGTTGATTGTTTCCCTATGTTTAAAGATCATTTTAAATTATTCATCTGTATCATGTGACTTGATGCATTTTTCTGCAAGGTTGATATTCTTTTCTTGTAGATCTTTTACTATCAAATATTCTTATGTATTATGGAGATTTATATGTTATGGAGTTTATCTCTGATTCAAACTGGAAATACTATTCCTAGTTTTCTTTTATATATAATTTATTTTTTAGTTTTAAAGTATGCATGTGTGTTTGCATGTTATTTTTATAATACACAAATTTGAGTCATTTTTGTAAATGGCTTATTTAATTTATGGTATATTATATTTGAAAGTATTATTCAAAGATTTTTTGTAACTTGTATTTTTTTAATGGTTTTACTCAAGATTCTTGATTCATTTTGAACTTATGGTAGTATATGATGTGAGTAAAATTCTAAATGTGGTTATCCAGATGGCTATGAGTTTATTTCAACACTATTGTTTCTTTTGGTTTTGTTGATCTTTTTAAATACAGGATTGGGATGTCAACTTGTCATGTATTAATTTATTTTTTAAATTTTATTTGATATTTATATTAATCTTTCTACTTAGGCATCAATTTTGTTGATGTTTAATATGTTTTCATAGCTGATAAGACAAGTTAGTTCACATTGATCTTCCATTTTACTTCTATATTACTGATCTTACATATTTCTGATTCACTTGAATTGTGAACAGCTTCTCCATCTCCACCATTGCCATACAAATAATTGCTATATTTATTGGTTATCCCTAAATATGTGATACTGACTTGTCTATTTTCCTCAAATTAATTCTGAGTGTCCTTTGTATATAAATCAATGTCATAATGGTTTATATTTCCCATTATTGTTATGAATAAAATTTTATGCTAATTTTTTTCTGGATATTGGTGATAATTGTGAATGCTAATTGTTTTTTGTAGAAGTGGTTTTAATTTATTGCTATTGTTTTATTTTTTAAAATCATATGATACACATCAGATGTTAGCATGACCATTATGTATTTGAAATAATTCACCTTATAATGTTCTAGGATTATTGCCTTTTGTATTGTAATTTTTTGACAAAAATCCAATATATTTTAAGTTTATTGGTATAGTTACATTTTTCTGGCTTTAAGATAATAATATATTTTATGTTTTTGTAGAAATCATTCATATTATCTTTTTTCAAACTTATTTTCATAATGCTAAATTGCATTTTGCTATAGTTTTTCTTTCTTCTTTTAATATTCCCAGTGATGTACATGTACAGTGGAATTGGCTCAGTTCTTACACTTTTAGAAGAACTATAAATTTATTCACAGTTTTTTTTTCTAAATAGTTCATCTGAAATCATAAATATATTCATGTTATTTGAAAAAGTAATACCATTTCTGGGAAGTGATCCCAAAGCAATAAACAATTGTAAGCAAAAAGACTTCAAAATGGAGATATTCATTTTCCCAGTATGTATTATAAAGAAAAATCAGAAACAATATAAAATTTCACTGACTATCATACAATTTGGAGCATGTTTATATATCAGCTAAATAGTATGGTCTTCACATTAGGGACTAAGGACTAATCAGGGAGATAATTCATTACAGAAGAAAAACTAGATAAAATGTCCCAGCCCATGAAGGACCCTAATTATTAGATGAGAGATGAAACTTTGAGTATAGCAAAGTTATCATTTTTTGAATATGTCTCTCAGCTGAGGCCCCTTTGTATACACAGCTAAGTCACAACACTAAAAGATTTTCACTAAAATCCCTTTCAGACTTCGTAACAAAGGTAGCTTAGTTTAAGTACTTTTCCAATAAAATATTCTTACAAATGGAGTTGTCCTTCATTTTGAAAAACTCCACTAAGCAATGTAGTCATCTTTAGGCCTTCAGTGTCTGATTTAAAGTAGGAACTGGGTAGAGGACAGTAGAAAGGCTGTAACCAGGACGTTCATAGAAGGTATCAACAGGACCTGAGCATCTAAGCCCTACTCTTCACACCCCTTTACTTTTCTTTAAAAAGAGTCATGGAACTGAATTAAAACACATTGTCAAACAATTGTGCAATATAAGCTAATGCTATCATAGACATTGTAACTCAAGTATTAGAGTTTAAGTAACTTGCACAAGTTACAGAACTAGTAAAAAGTAAAATAATATTTGAATCTATGTTCAATAGAGATTGCAAATCCATGTTTATTACATTTCCATAGACTATACTCAATACAGGCCAAAGTACAGTTATATCACTGCAGAGAAGGTAGCAGATAGCTATTTATACATTGCTCTGAAATTTCTCCATACAAGCCAGACAAATTCCTGTGCTCAAAAAAACCCAATGGCATTATCTCACTCACACTAAGTAGCCTGGATGATGCTAGTCATTTCTATTGTGGTAGGTTAATCAAAGTTTTCTCAAATAATTTAAGAGTATGACAAAAGTAGAGCTTAAATCTTGCCCCAATGTATTCTCTTCCGAAGGCAATACAATCTCCCATTCAATGAGTTCACAGTTTATAACTGGTTTTTTTTTTAAATCCCTATGCTTTTTCAATAATTTTTATTTCATTTCTTATATCCAGACTCACCTGTGACTTTTGTATTTTCTCCAGAGCTGATTTTGGAGGAAACAAATGTGGTCATTCTAATTTGTCAAGAATCTTTAATATCTTTTGCAGTTTTCCCTAATTTTTAAAAGCCCCACTGAACTTGATTCCTTCAAATGATTCAGTCCTTTAATTCAAAATCCAAAAGGAGTTCCAGTCCTTTAATCCTCAAATCACCAAGAACATATTTCAGAATTGTTTAATTGCATACATTAGAATGCACTAGTATTATTTGTATTATTTCCATGTTTCTCAGTAGAAAATTTGCAGGATTGCTTTTGCATTTCCTTGTTTTCAGAGGCTTTGAAGATTGTAATTTTCAATTCAATATTTCAACTGAAATATTCAACAATTCAACTGAAATATTGTAATCAATATATATTTTTAAACTATTATAACCTGATTATTTGAAAGATAAAATAATTCATTACTTAAAGCTGAAATGGTAAAGTATTGTTGAGAGGAATTCAAATGCATAAATTGTTCCTATTCTTCACTATGAAATGCAGATATTTATGTAGGAAGCCTGGGCTAGAAGTCTGTAGAAAAAGAAAGCAAATGTGAAAAAGTGATTTAATGCCTGTCCCAGAGCATGTATCTTCATTAGTATGCAAATAATACATTCTGCTGATGAAATGCTCAGAGTACTAGATAATGCATAGTAATAGATCAGCTACCTAGTTACAATCTTTTATTAAACAGTGCTGAAATAGAGGTGACACGCCTCCAGCACATCTTACATTTTATTCACACACTTAAATAATACGTTTTATTTTAATAGTGCTATGAATGGTCATGATAATAGTAATATACTTTTAAATGCAGGTAGAGGTTATAACTCACCGAAAGATAAGATAGCATTATGTAGAATATAATCCTAAATATTCAACAAAGTTACTAAATTCAGTTTTTCGATTAATTATATGCTTTAACAATGAATAACTATTCATTTAACACCTACTCTAAAAGTATACAGCATAACTGATAAAAATAAAGTATAAGGCATGGTGCTAACTAAATAATTAAGGGTTTACGATCCATTTGAGTAGACAATACTTTCTTTCCTGAAAACAATAAATGAAATGTGAAGAGTGTGTATCATTTGAATAATAAATAGTAAGGGTAAAGAGTGTAATTATTTAGATACTATATAAAGATAAAAGGTTTTGAATCAAAACACAACGTGAATGTCATTTAATAAAAACAGTGGTACATTGACCAGGTACAGTGGCTCATGCCTATAATTCCAGCACTTTGGGAGGCTGAGGAGGGTGGATCACCTGAGGTGAGGAGTTCAAGACCAGCCTGGCCAACATGGCAGACCCCCATCTCTACCAAAAATACAAAAATTAGCCGGGGGTGGTAGTGGGCACCTGTAATCCCAACTACTCAGGAGGCTGAGACAGGAGAATCGCTTGAACCCAGGAGGTGGAGGTTGTAGTGAGCCGAGTCGCACCGCTGCACTCCAGCCTGGGCGACAGAGCAAGACTCCATCTCAAAAAATAAACAAAATAACAACAACAAAAAACCAGTGGTACATCAAACTGTGGAGTTCAGAGAGTATCTTTTCCAATGCCAGCCCCTTTGTAAGTGTTTAATGAGTGGAGTGGTTGTCTGGTAGAATGTTAACAGCCAAAAGTAACTATAAGTAGTTTTCTGTGTCTTCTGCCTCAACCTATTCAAAGGGCTTAAAACTTTCATATGATCTAAATATTTTCCATTACACATTACCAGACAGGAGAATTGATACTGTCAACCATGTAACTTATTTGCTAAAGTAACTAGATAAATCATAATTTCTAGTTCTAAAAAAGAAAGACATCAATCAAGTTACATGTACAACATGAACCAGAATAACTAGAATTTAAAAATCTAGAAGTTAACATAATTATTATAATAATATCTCCCATAAGGTCATATAAGACATTAGTAATATGAAACAAGAAGAGGAAGTCATAAAAAGAAACAAATGGAAGAAGGAAGAATGAAGATTATAAATTGATAGCAAAAATAAAGGAATAAATAGCAGAAAAGGTAAAATAAAGAACTAATTAGAGAGAAAGAAGTTCAGACTGGACGGAAAAAATCTGTGAAACTAGGGAGGAAGGACAATGGCATAGAAAATATAAAAGGATAGGGAAGATAAGATACATGGAGTACAGAAATACAGGTTCCAACATCAGCAACCGCCTGCACTAGGACCATTCATATCCATGCTTACGAGGTATTTATAAATGTATTACAAGTGTTTCCTTGCAGATAACATTATATCATCTTAAAATATCTTCTATACAGAAAGTTTTTCTAACTTTCAGAAATGTTTCATTTGCTTTTTGTATCATCCCAGATAGAGTAGGTCCCCTAAAGTTTATAGCTTTCATAACTTGCAACTAAATTTCTAAACAAAATACAAAAAGCAACTACCTGAGAGCTGTGACTTTAAATAACTTGTTTCAAACAGATAAGGCAAAGAAGTCAAAACTTGAAACTGTACCAGTAACTCTTTAATTATTTATTTTGTTTTGATGTTTCCCCTTGCATCTCCTTGCTTTGGCCTGAAGATGGCCCAAGTTGCAGAACTGCACAGTAGAAAAGTAAGAACAGCAAAAACCCATAAGATGTCATCTCTTTCTGGCAAGAGGACAAAAACATGGACTTCTGTGAAGTGGACAGTAGGGTTGGTGGGAAGGAGTAAAACCTTGTTTTGTTTTGTTTTACTTTTTTTTCTTTGATTCTTCCTCTCCTCTTCTGGCTTTCATCCAAAGGAAGCCCCCAGTAATGGAGCTGTGATATAGCTGAAGCAGCATCATATTATGCAAAACTCTAAGAAATTCCTATTCCACTGCTCAGAGGAACCAGAGAATAGTTCACAGCGGTTCAAAGAATGTGGTAAGAATTGTTTTTAATTTTTTCTTTGCCCCTCTTCTCCCTCTCCTTTGCCTAGAGGGTGATTCAAACTATGCTGAACTATGTATGCAACAAACCAAGGGACTGACACTCTGAGGGAAACTCATCATTCTTATTAGATAAATAAGAAAAAGTACTCTTGGGAGTTAGAGAGTGAAGAAAATCCTCCAGGAGAGCACTGAAGAAAAGAAATCATTAATTCGAAGTAAACCAAAAAATATCCTGGGTGGAAACTCTATCTGTATATGTGCAAACAGGCACCAAGATGTATAGCAAAGATTTTAAGAACTAAACTACAATATCAAGTGCTGTTCAAGTTTAAACTACTGAGTGGTGCAAGGATATGGAAAATCTAAAGCATAGCAAATGATGTCAGCAAGATGGCAGTGTAAGAGGTGTTGGGATAAACTCCTCCTCAAAGAAAGCTTAGCAAGCAACTATCTGCAGACTAGAACATTCTTTTGAATAACCTAACATCTGGAAATGAGCCTGAGACATCCACATGGTAAACAGAACTGAATGAAATCTACAGGTTAAGATGAACAGTATTATTACAACTGTGCAACACTACCTTTCACTCCAAGTTAGTATAACTCCAGACTGAGAGATTTTTGTCCATGCCCACAGTTTCTTCACGGGTAAAAAAAAACCATGGGCCATGCTTCTGGTTCCCTAGCATTCTGAGATGCTTCTTAGGAAAGTTACTCTGATGTCACTTCCCAGGGAACACTAGGGGATATGGAATGGATTGATCATCTGGGGTACACGTAGGAACAAAAAAAGTGATCAGTGTGTTCTTCTAGGTGTTCCTGGTAGGTGCGGTACTCCATCAGAAGTAATGTCATATCACACCTGCAAAGCTGAGCTGGTCTCCTATAGAAGAAGCACAATCTAGCTTCAGCCCCTACACTACTAGTCTCCCTACATAGACATAAAACCTACCCAAAAGTCCCGGCCCAGGTAGGGAGATTTCCACCTCCACAGACCTCAGAGAATTAAAGAGGCTTCACCAACTTGAACCAGCAAAGCAAGCAGAGACTCTACTCAGCCAAAAATCCTGTTCACCAACCCAGTCTAGATGGGGAGACACCCAACTCTTTGCATTTTGGAAAAACACAAGGTTTAGCTCTGCTTAATCCAGAAGGTCATACTGCCACTCAGCTCCGTCGGAAGACTGAGCTCCACCCGGAACACCCAGACAGGGAGGCAGTCTCCAGTTATGCATTTCTAAAGAGCACTGCCTTGGTTCCTGCCTTTCTTGACCAACTCCACCGAACCTGATTGCACAACCTGCAGTCCTGTCAAGCTGCAGATTTTAAGTAGCAGAATTGCCCGGGAAATACATCACGTGATCAGCTTGAACAGAAGTCATTGTAATACCCAGCAAACAGCAATTCCGGTAGTAATCCCAACCAGTGGTCTCACAGGTCAGTGAGACCAAGCTAGCATCCTCATTTGACATGAGAACAAAGGCAGTGGCCCAGACAACTAGAGAAATCACGACAAACTCTGCCTCAGGTTTATGAACAAGCTAGACAAAACAGTGAAATTTTATTCCAGCCAACAAGCACCTGTAAAGGCCAGAAGAGGGTTTATCTCTTCAAACACACAGATAATAATGCAAAGACATAAAGATTACAAAGAATCAGGAAATCAAGAAACCACAAAAAGAACTTAATAAGGTTCTAATAACAGAGCCCCTCCAAATAGAGATCATGAAATGACTGAAAAAAATTGGACTACTATACACATATATATATGAATATGAAAAAAAATTGAACTATTTTGGATAATCCAAAAGTTGGATTTTTATATATATAATATATAAATATATATGCCTTATATATTTATATGCAGTAAATATATAAATATATACATATATACAAATGTATATATAAATTTATACAAATATATATGCCATATATATACAGAAATATATAATTTATATATATCTAGGAACTAGACAAATATATAGATACAAAATTTAATGAAATCTGGAAAAAATACACAAAAAATCAAATCACCAAATAAACAGAAACAATAACATTAAGAAATAAATCTTAGAGATGAGAAATACAATGACTAAACTGAAAAAAATCAATAGAAAGCTTTAACAACAGAATTGAAAGAATTAATAAGCTGGATGACAGAGCATTGACAATTATCTAGTCATCTGTACCTCTGGATCTGAAAATTTTAAAAAATTAAAACGTAAAAATAAGAGAGGAGAAAAATGACAAAAATTTTTTTAAATGAAGGTAGCCTACAAAAATGTATGGGATACTATCAAGAGACCAAACCTTTGCATAAGAGGTGTTGTAGAAGGAGAAGAAAAAGAAAAAGGGTCAGAAACACTATTTAAAGAGATGATGATTGAAAACCACCCTGATCTAGGGATAGATGCCAACTTCCAAGTACAAGAAGCACAGAGGTTTCTAACAAAATTCAACCCAAAGAGTATTACACCAAGACATACAATGACCAAACTATCAAAAATAATAAATGAAGAAAAAAATTCTGAAAGCAGCAAGAGATAAGAAACACATATGCAAAGGAGTGTCAAGTATGAGTGAACTTCTTAGCAGAAACCCCACAAACCAGGAGAGAGTGTGATGATATATATAAAGTGCTGACGGTAAAAGACAAAAAAAACACCATAAAAACCCGTCAACCAAAAATACTACATCTGGAAGATCTGTCCATTAAAAATGAAAGAGAGAGAAAGATTTTTCTCATGCACAAAAGCTGAGGGAGTTCCTCACCACCATGTCTTAAAAAATGCTAAAAGACATTCTTAAAGCTTAAAGGACAGGACACTAGTGAGTATCATGAAAACATTTGAAAGTAAAACTCATATAAAAAAATACAAATTTAATATACTCTAGTTCTAAATGAAGTCTTGCAAATTACTGACATTTGTAGTATGAAGGTTAAAAAACAAAACTGTTAAAATGATAATTACCATCAATTTTAAAGATAAATACAATACAAAAATATGTAAATTGGGACATCAAAAATCCAAAATGGGGATGGTATAATTAAAAAGTAAAATATATTTTAATTGTAATAAAAGTTAAGTTGTTAATAGCTTAAAAAATTTGCTATGTCTATAAAATGTTTTTTGTAAGTTTCATGGTATGCACAAAGCAAAAATTTAAAATAGATACACAAAATATACAAAGCAAGGAATCAAAACATATAACTATTAAAAATTATTTAGCTACAATTAAAGGCAGCAGGAGAGGACAAAAAGGTAGAAAGCATTCACACCGAGGCAGACGGATCACGAGGTCAACAGATCAAAACCATCCTGGCCAACATGGTGAAACCCTGTCTCTACTAAAAATACGAAAATTAGTTGGGCATGGTGGCGCATGCCTGTAGTCCCAGCTACTCAGGAGGCTGAGACAGGAGATTTGCTTGAACCTGGGAGGTGGAGGTTGCAGTGAGCTGAGATTGTACCACTGCACTCCAACCTGGTGAAAGAACAAGACTCCATCTCAAAAAAAAAAAAAAAAAAAAAGAGAGAAGGGATTAACAAAACAGCTAGAAAACAATTAACAAAATGGCAGTAAAAAGTTTTTACCTATAAATAATCACCTTTAATGTAAATGGATTAAATTCTCCAATTAAAAGACATAGGATAGTTGAATGGATTAAAAAAAAAAGAAAAAAACAAGAACCAACTATGTGTTGCCAACAAAACACCTGCATCAATATTAAGGGCACACATAGACTGAACATAAAGAGATAGAAAAAGACTCCCCATGCCAGTGGAAACAAAAAATGAGCAAGAGTAGCTATACTTACATCAGTTAAAACAAACTTTGCATAATAAAAGGATAAAAAGAGATTTTTTATGTATCATTATGTAATGATAATGGGATGATTTAGGAAGCAGATATAATGGTCTTAAATATATAGGACTAACATTGGAAGACCTAAATACATAAGGCAAATATTAATATATATAAAAGGAAAAATTAACTGTAATACTGTAATGTTTAGGGAGCTTCAACCCTACTCATACATTAATGAACAGATTATCAAAACCAAAAATCAACAAAGAAACATATTTAAACTGCACTGTACACCAAATAGTCCTAACAGACATTTACAGAACATCCTATTCAAGAACTGCAGAATATGCATTCTTTTCAACTGCACCAGGAAGAATCTTCAGGATAGCTTGCATGCTGGGCTACAAAACAAGTCTTATCAAATTTAAGAGAATAAGAATTATATCAAGTATCTTTTCTGACTGCAATGCTATAAAACTAGAAATCAATGACAGGAGAAAGTTCAGAAATTTTACAAATACATGGAAATTCAACAACATTTTCCTTAACGGTTAAAGAACCAAAGAAGAAATTAAAAGGAAAATTAAAAATTTTTTGAGACAAATGTAAATAAAAATACAATATACCAAAACCTATGAGATACAGCAAAAGCAATTCTAAGAGGGAAGTTTATTGCAATAAAGCCTGCACCAAAATAGAACAAAGATCTAAAATAAACAACCTAATATTGTACCTCAAGAAACAAGAAAAATAAAGAAAAACCATATCAAAAATCAAAAAATGAAGGAAATAATAAAGATAAAAAAAATGAAATAGAGATTAAAAAATAATACAAACGATCAACAAAATGAAGAGCTGGCTTTTTTAAAAGATACATGAAATCAACAACTTTGATCACACTAAATGAGAAAAAAAGATTTGAATAAAAAAATCATAGATTAAGAAAAGCCCTTTTAACTGATATGACAGAGATGCAAGGATCATAAGATACTATTAGGAACAATTATGTGCCACTAAATTGGGCAACCTGGAAAAAATGGATGAATTCCTGGACACATACAACCAAAGAAGAATACAGCATGAATAAATGAAAAATATGAACACATCAATAATGAGTAATAAGATTGAATCAATAATAAAAAGTCTCCCATCAAAGAAAAGCTGAGGACCTGATGATTTTACCAATGAACTCTACGTTTAAAGAATACCAATTTTGGCAAGATGGCCGAATAGGAGCAGCTCCAGTCTTCAACTCACAGCGCCAGCGACACAGAAGACCGGTGATTTCGGCATTTTCAACTGAGGTACTGGGTTCATCTCACTGGGGAGTGCCGGACGATCGGTACTGGTCAGCTGCTGCAGCCCGACCAGCGAGAGCTGAAGCAGGGCGAGGCATTGCCTCACCTGAGATGTGCAAGGGGGAAGGGAATCCCTTTTCCTAGCCAGGGGAACTGAGACACACAACACCTGGAGAATCGGGTAACTCCCACCCCAATACTGCGCTTTGAGCAAACAGGCACACCAGGAGATCATATCCCACACCTGGCCGGGAGGGTCCCACACCCACGGAGCCTCCCTCATTGCTATCACAGCAGTCTGTGATCTACCGGCAAGGCAGCAGCCAGGCTGGGGGAGGGGCGCCCGCCATTGCTGAGGCTTAAGTAGGTAAACAAAGCTGCTGGGAAGCTCGAACTGGGTGGAGCTCACAGCAGCTCAAGGAAACCTGCCTGTCTCTGTAGACTCCACCTCTGGGGGCAGGGCACAGAAAACAATAACAAAGCAGCAGACACCTCTGCAG
Organism: Theropithecus gelada; assembly: GCF_003255815.1. Lineage (NCBI taxonomy): Eukaryota > Metazoa > Chordata > Mammalia > Primates > Cercopithecidae > Theropithecus > Theropithecus gelada. Next base: position 99,027,896 of record NC_037681.1, read on the forward strand.
ACGCAAACGACTCTGTCTGACAGCTTTGAAGAGAGCAGTGGATCTCCCAACACGGAGGTTGAGATCTGAGAAGGGACAGACTCCCTGCTCAAGCGGGTCCCTGACCCCTGAGTAGCCTAACTGGGAGACATCCCCCACTAGGGGCAGTCTGACACCCCACACCTCACAGGGTGGAGTACACCCCTGAGAGGAAGCTTCCAAAGCAAGAATCAGACAGGTACACTTGCTGTTCAGAAATATTCTATCTTCTGCAGCCTCTGCTGCTGTTACCCAGGCAAACAGGGTCTGGAGTGGACCTCAAGCAATCTCCAACAGACCTACAGCTGAGGGTCCTGACTGTTAGAAGGAAAACTATCAAACAGGAAGGACACCTACACCAAAACCCCATCAGTACATCACCATCATCAAAGACCAGAGGCAGATAAAACCACAAAGATGGGGAAAAAGCAGGGCAGAAAAGCTGGAAATTCAAAAAACAAGAGCGCATCTCCCCCGGCAAAGGAGCGCAGCTCATCGCCAGCAACGGATCAAAGCTGGACGTTGAATGACTTTGACGAGATGAGAGAAGAAGGCTTCAGTCCATCAAATTTCTCAGAGCTAAAGGAGGAATTACGTACCCAGCGCAAAGAAACTAAAAATCTTGAAAAAAAAGTGGAAGAATTGACGGCTAGACTAATTAATGCAGAGAAGGTCATAAACGAAATGAAAGAGATGAAAACCATGACACGAGAAATACGTGACAAATGCACAAGCTTCAGTAACCGACTTGATCAACTGGAAGAAAGAGTATCAGCAATTGAGGATCAAATGAATGAAATGAAGCGAGAAGAGAAACCAAAAGAAAAAAGAAGAAAAAGAAATGAACAAAGCCTGCAAGAAGTATGGGATTATGTAAAAAGACCAAATCTACGTCTGATTGGGGTGCCTGAAAGTGAGGGGGAAAATGGAACCAAGTTGGAAAACACTCTTCAGGATATCATCCAGGAGAACTTCCCCAACCTAGTAGGGCAGGCCAACATTCAAATCCAGGAAATACAGAGAACGCCACAAAGATACTCCTCGAGAAGAGCAACTCCAAGACACATAATTGCCAGATTCACCAAAGTTGAAATGAAGGAAAAAATCTTAAGGGCAGCCAGAGAGAAAGGTCGGGTTACCCACAAAGGGAAGCCCATCAGACTCACAGCAGATCTCTCGGCAGAAACTCTCCAAGCCAGAAGAGAGTGGGGGCCAATATTCAACATTCTTAAAGAAAAGAATTTTAAACCCAGAATTTCATATCCAGCCAAACTAAGTTTCATAAGTGAAGGAGAAATAAAATCCTTTACAGATAAGCAAATGCTTAGAGATTTTGTCACCACTAGGCCTGCCTTACAAGAGACCCTGAAGGAAGCACTCAACATGGAAAGGAACAACCGGTACCAGCCATTGCAAAAACATGCCAAAATGTAAAGACCATCGAGGCTAGGAAGAAACTGCATCAACTAACGAGCAAAATAACCAGTTAATATCATAATGGCAGGATCAAGTTCACACATAACAATCTTAACCTTAAATGTAAATGGACTAAATGCTCCAATTAAGAGACACAGACTGGCAAACTGGATAAAGAGTCAAGACTCATCAGTCTGCTGTATTCAGGAGACCCATCTCACACGCAGAGACATACATAGGCTCAAAATAAAGGGATGGAGGAAGATTTACCAAGCAAATGGAGAACAAAAAAAAGCGGGGGTTGCAATACTAGTCTCTGATAAAACAGACTTTAAACCATCAAAGATCAAAAGAGACAAAGAAGGCCATTACATAATGGTAAAGGGATCAATTCAACAGGAAGAGCTAACTATCCTAAATATATATGCACCCAATACAGGAGCACCCAGATTCATAAAGCAAGTCCTTAGAGACTTACAAAGAGACTTAGACTCCCATACAATAATAATGGGAGACTTCAACACTCCATTGTCAACATTAGACAGATCAACGAGACAGAAAGTTAACAAGGATATCCAGGAATTGAACTCATCTCTGCAGCAAGCAGACCTAACAGACATCTATAGAACTCTCCACCCCAAATCAACAGAATATACATTCTTCTCAGCACCACATCGTACTTATTCCAAAATTGACCACGTAATTGGAAGTAAAGCACTCCTCAGCAAATGTACAAGAACAGAAATTATAACAAACTGTCTCTCAGACCACAGTGCAATCAAACTAGAACTCAGGACTAAGAAACTCAATCAAAACCGCTCAACTACATGGAAACTGAACAACCTGCTCCTGAATGACTACTGGGTACATAACGAAATGAAGGCAGAAATAAAGATGTTCTTTGAAACCAATGAGAACAAAGATACAACATACCAGAATCTCTGGGACACATTTAAAGCAGTGTGTAGAGGGAAATTTATAGCACTAAATGCCCACAAGAGAAAGCAGGAAAGATCTAAAATTGACACTCTAACATCGCAATTAAAAGAACTAGAGAAGCAAGAGCAAACACATTCGGAAGCTAGCAGAAGGCTAGAAATAACTAAGATCAGAGCAGAACTGAAGGAGATAGAGACACAAAAAACCCTCCAAAAAATCAATGAATCCAGGAGTTGGTTTTTTGAAAAGATCAACAAAATTGACAGACCACTAGCAAGACTAATAAAGAAGAAAAGAGAGAAGAATCAAATCGACGCAATTAAAAATGAAAAAGGGGATATCACCACCGACCCCACAGAAATACAAACTACCATCAGAGAATACTATAAACACCTCTACGCAAATAAACTGGAAAATCTAGAAGAAATGGATAATTTCCTGGACACTTACACTCTTCCAAGACTAAACCAGGAAGAAGTTGAATCCCTGAATAGACCAATAGCAGGCTCTGAAATTGAGGCAACAATTAATAGCCTACCAACCAAAAAAAGTCCAGGACCAGATGGATTCACAGCTGAATTCTACCAGAGGTACAAGGAGGAGTTGGTACCATTCCTTCTGAAACTATTCCAATCAATAGAAAAAGAGGGAATCCTCCCTAACTCATTTTATGAGGCCAACATCATCCTGATACCAAAGCCTGGCAGAGATACAACAAAAAAAGAGAATTTTAGACCAATATCCCTGATGAACATCGATGCAAAAATCCTCAATAAAATACTGGCAAACCGGATTCAGCAACACATCAAAAAGCTTATCCACCATGATCAAGTGGGCTTCATCCCTGGGATGCAAGGCTGGTTCAACATTCGCAAATCAATAAACATAATCCAGCATATAAACAGAACCAAAGACAAGAACCACATGATTATCTCAATAGATGCAGAAAAGGCTTTTGACAAAATTCAACAGCCCTTCATGCTAAAAACGCTCAATAAATTCGGTATTGATGGAACGTACCTCAAAATAATAAGAGCTATTTATGACAAACCCACAGCCAATATCATACTGAATGGGCAAAAACTGGAAAAATTCCCTTTGAAAACTGGCACAAGACAGGGATGCCCTCTCTCACCACTCCTATTCAACATAGTGTTGGAAGTTCTGGCTAGGGCAATCAGGCAAGAGAAAGAAATCAAGGGTATTCAGTTAGGAAAAGAAGAAGTCAAATTGTCCCTCTTTGCAGATGACATGATTGTATATTTAGAAAACCCCATTGTCTCAGCCCAAAATCTCCTTAAGCTGATAAGCAACTTCAGCAAAGTCTCAGGATACAAAATTAATGTGCAAAAATCACAAGCATTCTTATACACTAGTAACAGACAAACAGAGAGCCAAATCATGAATGAACTTCCATTCACAATTGCTTCAAAGAGAATCAAATACCTAGGAATCCAACTTACAAGGGATGTAAAGGACCTCTTCAAGGAGAACTACAAACCACTGCTCAGTGAAATAAAAGAGGACACAAACAAATGGAAGAACATACCATGCTCATGGATAGGAAGAATCAATATCGTGAAAATGGCCATACTGCCCAAGGTAATTTATAGATTCAATGCCATCCCCATCAAGCTACCAATGAGTTTCTTCACAGAATTGGAAAAAACTGCTTTAAAGCTCATATGGAACCAAAAAAGAGCCCGCATCTCCAAGACAATCCTAAGTCAAAAGAACAAAGCTGGAGGCATCACGCTACCTGACTTCAAACTATACTACAAGGCTACAGTAACCAAAACAGCATGGTACTGGTACCAAAACAGAGATCTAGACCAATGGAACAGAACAGAGTCCTCAGAAATAATACCACACATCTACAGCCATCTGATCTTTGACAAACCTGAGAGAAACAAGAAATGGGGAAAGGATTCCCTATTTAATAAATGGTGCTGGGAAAATTGGCTAGCCATAAGTAGAAAGCTGAAACTGGATCCTTTCCTTACTCCTTATACGAAAATTAATTCAAGATGGATTAGAGACTTAAATGTTAGACCTAATACCATAAAAATCCTAGAGGAAAACCTAGGTAGTACCATTCAGGACATAGGCATGGGCAAAGACTTCATGTCTAAAACACCAAAAGCAACGGCAGCAAAAGCCAAAATTGACAAATGGGATCTCATTAAACTAAAGAGCTTCTGCACAGCAAAAGAAACTACCATCAGAGTGAACAGGCAACCTACAGAATGGGAGAAAATTTTTGCAATCTACTCATCTGACAAAGGGCTAATATCCAGAACCTACAAAGAACTCCAACAAATTTACAAGAAAAAAACAAACAACCCCATCAAAAAGTGGGCAAAGGATATGAATAGACATTTCTCAAAAGAAGACATTCATACAGCCAACAAACACATGAAAAAATGCTCATCATCACTGGCCATCAGAGAAATGCAAATCAAAACCACAATGAGATACCATCTCACACCAGTTAGAATGGCGATCATTAAAAAGTCAGGAAACAACAGGTGCTGGAGAGGATGTGGAGAAATAGGAACACTTTTACACTGTTGGTGGGATTGTAAACTAGTTCAACCATTATGGAAAACAGTATGGCGATTCCTCAAGGATCTAGAACTAGATGTACCATATGACCCAGCCATCCCATTACTGGGTATATACCCAAAGGATTATAAATTATGCTGCTATAAAGACACATGCACACGTATGTTTATTGCAGCACTATTCACAATAGCAAAGACTTGGAATCAACCCAAATGTCCATCAGTGACAGATTGGATTAAGAAAATGTGGCATATATACACCATGGAATACTATGCAGCCATAAAAAAGGATGAGTTTGTGTCCTTTGTAGGGACATGGATGCAGCTGGAATCCATCATTCTTAGCAAACTATCACAAGAACAGAAAACCAAACACCGCATGTTCTCACTCATAGGTGGGAACTGAACAATGAGATCACTTGGACTCGGGAAGGGGAACATCACACACCGGGGCCTATCATGGGGAGGGGGGCGGGGGGAGGGATTGCATTGGGAGTTATACCTGATGTAAATGACGAGTTGATGGGTGCAGCACACCAACAAGGCACAAGTATACATATGTAACAAACCTGCATGTTATGCACATGTACCCTACAACTTACAGTATAATAATAATAAATAAATTTAAAAAAAAAAAAAAATAAAATAAAATAAAATTAAAAAAAAGAATACCAATTTTACCCAAGCTGTCCTAAAGCATTGAAGAGAAGAAAATACTTCTAATCTCATTCTACAAAATTAACATTAACATGATTCCAGAACCGGACAACACAACAAAAACAGAAAATAACTTGGCATTATTCCTGATAAATATAGATGCAAACATTCCCCCCAAAAAAATCCTAGCAAATAAAATTCCACAGCACATTAAAAAGAGCATTCATCACAATGAAGTGAGATTCATGTTAGGGATACAAAGTTGGTTCAACATACAAAATAGACATCATGCATCATATCAAGAGAATAAAGGACAAAAATCATATGATTATTTCAATAAATGAATAAAAGAATCTGATGACATTCCTTCATGATAAAAACTCTTAACAATTAGATATTAAAGAAATATACTTCAACACATTAAAGGCCATATATGACAAGTCCACAGCTAATTATTATACTGCATGAGAAAATGTTAAAAGTTTTTCCTCTAAGATCTGGAACAAGACAAGAATATTTACTTTCATCATTTCTGTTCAACATTATATTGGAAGTCACAACCAGAGCGATTAGGCAACAAATAAAGCCACCTAAGCTGGAGAAGGAAGAAGTTAAATTGTTCATGTTTGCAGACAATATATTGTCTTATATAGAAAAAAACTAACTCCACTAAAAATTTTTTAGCTCTAATACAAAATTTAGTAAAGTTGCAAAATACAAAATCAACTTACAAAAGTCAGTAGCATTTCTATTCAGTAATAGCAAATTATGTGAAAAAAAATAAATCAAGAAAACAATCCCATTTACAACAGCTTCCAAAAATAAAATAGAACAAAATTTCACCAAGGAGGTGAAAAACTTCTACCCTGAAAACTAGAAAACATTGGTGAAAGAAACTGAATAAAAGACAAGTAAATGGAAGGATATTTTGTGATAATATAATGGAAGAATAAATATTGTCCATCCTACCCAAAGTGATCTACATATTCAGTGTAATCCCTATCAAAATACTAATGACATACGTCATAGAAATAGAAAAACAATCACAAATTTCATGTAGAGCAACAATACCTCAAATAGCCAAAGCAACCTGGAGCAAAATAACAAAGCTGGACACATCACACTACCTGACTTCAGAATAAACGACAAGCTATAATAACCAAAATAAAATTGTACTGCCATAAAAAATAGAAACATGGACAAATGGCACAGAAATTAGAACACAGAAATAAATTCAGGCAGTTAAAATTGATTTTTGACAAAGTTGCCAAAAACACACAATGAAGAAAAGACAGCCTTTTCAATAAACGGTTGGAAATCTGGATAGCTACATACTAAACAAAAATCAACTCAAATAAATAAAAAAATTAAAAGTAAAACCTGGAATTATGAAACTATTAGAAGAAAACATAGGCGAAATACTTCATGATATTAGTCTGGGCAAGAATTTTTCAGATAAGGCCCCCAAAGCAGAAGCAACAAAAGCAAAAACAGACAAGTGAGACTATATAAGTAAAAATATTTTGTACTGCAAAGGAAACAATCAACAGAGTGAAGAGGCAACCTACATAATTGGAGGAAATATTTGTAAACTATGCATCTGACAAGGAATTAATAATGAGATTATGTATCAAAAAACCCAAACAACTCAATAGCAAAAACAACAACAAAAAAAAACCTGATTTTTTTTTAAATGGGCAAAAGATGTGAATAGGCATTTCTCAAAAAAATGTATATATAAATGGCCATTAGGCATATGAAAAAAAAACTCAGCACCACTAATCATCAGGGAAATGCACATCAAAACCAAAATTAGATATCACCACACCCTGCTTAGAATGGCTATTATCTAAAAGACAAAATATATTGAATGCTGCTGATGATGAAAAAAAGATAACATACACTGTGTCAATGGGAATGTAATATAAATTAGTACAGCCATTATGGAAAGCAGTATAATGTTTCCTCAACAATTAAAAATAAAACTACCTATGCTCCGGAAATCCCACTACTGGGATCATATATATATGCAGGGGAATGCTATCTAATCATAAAATAATGAATCCTCTCATTTGCAGCAACATCGATGAACCTGGATGACATTATATCACATGAAATAAGCCAGGCAAAGAAAGATAAATACCACATGATCTCACTTATGTGTGGAATCTAAAATCGTTGATCGCATAGAAGTCGAGAGTAGAATAATGGCTACCAGAAGCTGGAAAGGTTAGAAGGTATGGGGTCATAGGAACGGATTGGCCAATAGGTAAAAAGTGACAATTAGATAAAATGAATAAGTTCTGGGGTTCTATTGCATACCAGACTGACCATGGTTAACAGTGTTTTATTGTGTATTTCAAAATAGCTGGGAGAAAATTGGCATACAAAGGACATACCTTAATGTAATAAAGCCATCTATAACAAACCCACAGCCAACATAATACTGAATGAAAAAAAGTTTAAAGTATTCCCTCTGAGAACTGGAACAAGACAAGGATGCCCACTCTCACCACTCCTCTTCCACATAGTGCTGGAAGTCCTAGCCAAAGCAATCAGACAAGAGAAGGAAAGGGCATCCAAATCGGTAAAGAGGAAGTCAAACTGTTACTATTTGCTGGTGATATGATTGTTTACCTTGAAAACCCTAAGGACTCCTCCACAAAGCCCCTAGAACTGATCAAAGGATTCAGTAAAGTTTCCGGATACAAGATTGATGTACAAAAGTCAATAGCTTTTCTACACAATCAACAGAGACCAAGCAGAGAATCAAATCAAGAACTCAACTCCTTTTAAAATAGCTGCAAAAAAACCAAAAAAACTTAGGAATATACCTAACCAAGGAGTTGAAAGACCTCTACAAGGAAAACTACGAAACACTGCTGAAAGACATAATAGACAACAAGAACAGATGGAAAAACATCCCATGCTCATGAATGGGTAGAATCAATATTGTGAAAAGCTTATAACTGATTTTCAAAAGATTTTTACACATGCTATTTTATAAATTCAGTTAAATGTATCAGTCCTTTAATTTTAGCATGTTGTTTGTAAGTACATCACAACTTAGAATCAAAAGATATTCTTATTTATGTTTCTAAAAGATTTAGACTTTACAGTTCGTATTAAATCTTTAATCCACAGGGGTTTTTTATAAATATATTATATGAGATAAGTGTTCTATTAATTGTACTCGATATTCAGAGCATATGTTCCCAAAGTTTATACAAGGTTTTATCCCATTTACACTGACCAGTAACATTCCTTGATATAATAATGAATGTAAGAAACCTAAAAATTAGGACATCATTCTCCATGGGTTTATTATATTTCTTTAAATCATCTCAGCAGAGGTGCTGACAACTTTTTTTCTATCTTTTCAAGAATTTTAATGGCAAATAACCTTAGAAAATATATATAGTGTGTTCCTCTGGGGAATAGGCCAGCATTATTGTGGTTGTGGTTACGGTTGCTATCTAGAACATTAATGACAATATCTCCCTCCTCCAGGGCAAAATGGAGAATGTTTGCTAGCATCGTGCTTTAAATGTGAAGTTTCTTCAGCTGTGACACAAACCACTGAGTGTACAGCATTCAATATGCTCTCTTGCACATCATTTTGATAATAATTGGGGACAAGGAGAACACATGTGAGTGTGCAGCTCATGCTGGCTTCTGTGCCATGAGTAATAAGGGATTTTGTCCTTGACCCAGGAGTCTCATGTCTTTTGCTTGACTTATAAAAAATATGACAGGCTAACACAGTTCTTGACACGAAGTAGCTACCAAAAGCAGATGATAATTGGAGGAATAAAGTCCTGGGGCCCTTTGCAAGCTAAAAAGGAAAATAAAACAAATACCATGAAATCAACAGGAATCTCGTACATCTTAAAATAAAATGTCCAGTGGTGATTATACATAACATATTAATTTCTGGTCAGATATGTCATTAAAATTGGACACTATTACAGATCACAAAACCATCTGATTAGGTTATCACTGCTTACCTCCAAATTCTCAGCATTTCAAAATAGTTAACTGTGATTAGTGTTGTAGAATTGTCTCTTCAGGTTTTAACCACAAATAGACCATTTCTGTGCTCTGCATTTGCTGCGTTTGCATGGTGCTTCTCAGAAGGTATGCCATTTTAAATTCATGTGTTAAAAAGTTGGCATTAAGACCTAATACGCTGCAGTGTCAAGCCAATAGCAGAAGAGTCTTATGAGAATGATAAGATGTACCTAAAGGCAAAAAGAGGCAGAGAAAGGTAGGCATGAGTAAGTGCAACAATTAATACAAATTTTAAAGAAAAAAACATTTTAAAATACTAATACAAATTACCAGCAAAATATAGTAATACTTATCATCTTCTGGAAGGTCCTACTTTCTACTTTGTGCATACATTGTATGTGTGTGTGTGAATGGACAGATAGATGGATGGATAGCATACCTGTTATTAATGTATATTATATAATTAACAAATATAATAATATGTACAGATATGCATATATTGCGTGATATTTATATATGTAAAACAAGTAGGTTGAAGGTACAGAAATTATTCCCTTATTTAGTCATTTGAATGATACGAACCTAATGAGTTTTTAACCTATATTAAAACATTCAGTTGTCATAGTAACTCATTTGGAAGATGCTAAAATTGTGCTTACATTAAATATAAAAAAACTAAGGTATAAAGGTTTTAAGTTACTTGCCCATATCAGAAAGTGTTTGATCCAGAATTTCAATCTAAGCAGCTTGACTCTAGAGTTTACAATTTTTATTTTTATATCTACAATAATACAACAATATTTGCAATTTTTTGTATTAGAAATTCATGAATTTTTTTCTATGTAACTGATTATTTCAAACTGCTTTTTTATGGTTCTACTGCACATCTTCATATAGAGATGCCTGAGTTTACCCATTTGAAAAGATAAAAATAAAAATAAAATGAAGTAGAAAATTTGTCAGATGTTATTAATTTATTTGAAAGTGATATCAAACTTGCCTCTTAGAAAATGGTTTTATGTGCTATGTTTGTTACTTTGCAAAGAAAGAGCACTTCTGTCAACATCAGAGTACTAATTTAATTTGGATATACTACAAAGATATTAATGAGTTTGTAGACTGAAATAAATTTATGTCTAGGAGACTCATTAAAAGTAATTTGTTATTTTTTATCTTAATGAATTGTATTAATAGCAATAATTATATATCCTACAGTGCTATGATCAGATAGTTCATTTTTTCTATAAAATAATTTAAGAAAATACAGCAGATCAAAATGTTCATATTGATGCAAATTTTTTTTAGTACTATGTTGTGGTGTATATGCATGAAAATATATGACCTTATATTGCCATTTGTAAAGTAAAGAATAAAAATGCCGGAATGTGTTTTTTTCATCTACTGGCTTAGTCTTTCAAATTTTCAATAAAATAAAAAAAATATAATAACTAAAAATATTTTTCAGCAATATAGACAATTTTGCTCACAAATTTAACATTAAAAATTACTCCTAGATAAAATACAGACAAAATTAGCTTGAATAACTAAGAAATACAAAATATCTAAATAGAACCGAGCACATAAGACTCTCAGAATGACTACAGCAGTGGTTACTCATGTCACACTAGAGTAAAAAGCTAATTATTCACATTTAGTGAGGAAAAATCTCAGTCTTGTAGAAATCTCTACAGGGTGCACAAGGAATCAGTGTATTTAGGATAGAATCTCATTGAAATATTTTAGTCTTACGTTTGCTTACATGACTGTGTAAGGGCGCAGTGGGAAACTTTTCAAGGGTTTTTGGTAATATGAGCAACTGTACTGTAAATTTTACTTGTGGCTTTATGCTAACTAATTTTATCAGCTTTGTCATTTGGGAAAAATTGCTTTTAATGCGGAGTGAATTTTTCTGCTATGACTGCATTCATGTAGTACCTTCCCTACTGTCCGCCAGGCATTAACCTCATCTAAGGGTAAGGCAAATTAAAGGCAGTCACGATGACAGAGAGGAAAGATGAAAAGTGGATTTCTGTTGACATCATTGGGTGGCTGAAATTTCTAAATTTGTTGGTCCTGTCTCTAAATACCTTGTATGCAATAATTCATATATATACTATTTAATGGAAATTGTTTGGGGACTTTCTTTTATTTGAACTCAAAACATCTGACTGTATGTGTCTTTTATGCTTTCTTGTCTGGAAGGTTTCCTGATTGCCTGACCACACTGGCAATATTGTTTCTAAGATGTAGAAAGTTTATATCTATCATTTGAATTTTATAAACTGTAACATGAGGATTAAAATCTGTACCTCTATAACATTTTTAATTTTTATTCTCAGTACAACAAAATATGCAGTATCAAGATATACCCTTTTATTTTTTGTACCTTCTTTTCCCTAATGTTTATTAAATGCCTACTTTGTTAGAGGGAAAAAAAAGCCTGTTTTTAATCCTTTAACATTATACATTACATAACCAAGTAAAATAATTAATTGAAGTTTCAGACTTTGGGTTAATCATTAAAAAAACTCCAAGTTTCCTAAATAAAATTCTAAACCTTACCATTCAGCAGTCTTAGGTAGATTTATTATGGTTATTTTTGTAGTTACGCATTTTTTCTCTAAACAACTTCTTATATTTAAAGATAGGGTCTCTCTTTTTGCTTTTGTTCAAACTAACACCTACAGCTAGGAGATAAAAAGTCCAGAGCTTCATATATGTTTTATAATGTGAATACATTCCTACTTTAAATATATTTCCAAAGTTGTGTCGTATTTCTACAGAAAAGTGCAGCACATCTTGGGACTCTAAAATTGGTCTGATTCTTTCGTCAGAGGGATCTTTCGTATCGGGTTGACTGTGCACTCCAGAGACTGTCAACATCATTGATTCTTTATTTTTTCCTGTGAGGACAAATGAATATGTAATCAGACGAAGCAGCCAGCCTACATCCTTTAGCTTGACCCTGATAATTGCACAGTTGAACAGATTTCTTCAAACTATATTCACTTGCTTTCATTTGTCAATAGAGCAAGAGAATAACAAATACTACAATACTGACTGTCATTGTAAGACAGATTTCGGCTGCAAAATTTATGTACTGCTTCTTCATGTAAGCCTTTCTGTTATAGAACAGCATCTAAACACCCTATGAACAATATCAAAGTGTGAAAACAAAAACTTGTTAGAACTGAAAATGTTGACACAGGAGAAGCCAAGAACAAAAAGGCATTAAGAAAACCTTTAAACTGTTGAAGAAAACAGAGATGAAGTAGCGTCACACGTGCTGAGTAAGCCTTCCATGTGGAGAAAACCGACTCTATAGGGAATGCATAATACTATTAAGGGTATTCATCATAAAATTGATATTTGTTGTTCCCTGATCCAACATTTATGCTTCAGAATTTTTACTGAGGCACCCAACTTTTAATTTGTGAAATAACATCTCCAACCCCCATTTCTACTTGAAGGTTTCTGTGGTATTGACTCACCATATACTCCATTAAGAACTCTCATTCTCCTCTCCACAGAAATCAGTGCAGAGATGATCAGGAGACCCAATTTATGTCATGAGGCATTTGGAACATTTTACTAGGGCATTGAAGAAAGTAGCTTTGTTAAGTTATTTGGATCTACTAGACTATTGGAATAGATAGAGATAATTCTGGGACTTACAAGGGAAGTGGCAAGACTGACAAGCCCAAAGGTAAAGCCCATACACACACACAAAGCAGCAGCCTTACCATATGGGAGAATAGGGAAGCCATACAGCTATCTTTACTGGGCCGAGTGAGGAGGTTCTTCTTCAAAACCACTCTCACAAAGAGTCACAAAATAGGTATTTCCCATGGCTCTCAGCCACATTGGAAATAAACTACAGTGTGCATCTAAGCAGGCAGTCATGAGTGCCAGGACAGGAGTTTGAGAGGGACGACATCACGTTTCTGCCTATCTAAGACATGAAGCCAGTGCAGCCCCCTCAAACCCCCTCAAACCTTACACAGACATCAGTAAATTTCACCAGGAGTTCCCCACAGCCCAACCACCCTTGTCAGGGTTGGCGCCTACAGTCACCATTTGGGTATTCATGGGCAAGCAAGGGGACTCAACTCCACACAGAAGTGTACCCCCACATCCACAGAACAGGAAGCTCAGGGCACTAGACACTCCATTGTCCAGTCCATCACCTAAAACAATAGAGAGTACCTCATAGTAAACATAGTAAACAGAGAGTACCTCCTAGTAAAACATAGTAAACAAAGACCTCATGATAAACTTGGCACTATGAGTAGCTCTCTTGTGGCACATCTGCTTGTGTCACAGCTGGCTCTTACCCATAAGCGTCATCTGCTGGCCTATAGGTTGAACCCTATAGCCCAAAATAAAACCCACCAACAGAATTGCATAGGAATATCAAGGCAGAGCCAAAAGACCCAAACTCACATACTCTACAGTCACACTCTCTGGAAATGGAGGAAAGGGAAAGAAAAGAATAAAGAAAAAAAGAAAAAAAAATCCTACCCACATGAACATCATTTGAAAAATGAGAAGTGGCAACCTCTTCAGATGAGAAGGAGCTAGCATAAGAATTCTGGCACCGTGAACAATCTGAATGTTGTGACAACACCAAAGGATCATGTCAGCTCTCTAGGGTTGTACCTTAACTAAATGGAAACTCAGAAATGACAGATAAACATTTCAAAATATGGATTAAAAGGAAGCTCAATGAGATCAAAGATAAGATTGAAAATCAATATTAAAAAAAAACACAAAACAATTTAAGAAATAAAGGAAGAAATAAATATGCACAGAAAAATCAATCAGAACTTTGGGAAACAAAACATTCACTTAAGGAATTTCAAAATAGAATTGAAAACTTTATCAATAGACTAAACCAAATAGAAGAAAGAATTTCAGAACTCGAAGGTTGTTTTTTCACACTAATCCAGTCAGATAAAAACAAACAAAAAAAGATTTTAATGAACAAAACCTTCAAGGAATAAAGAATTAACCAAACCTATGGATTATTGGCATTCTTGAGAAAGATTAAAAAGACCTGGAAAACATATTTGAGGGAATAATTTAAGAACATTTTCCTAATCTTGTTAGGTTCACATCCAGATACAAGAAATCCAGGGAATACTTGTGAGATACTCTAAGATGAACATCACCAAAGAATATAGTCACCAAACTACCCAAGGTCAATACTAAAGAAAAAATCTTAAGGCAGCTAAAGAAAAGCGTCAAACCACCTACAAATGAAAACAGACTAAAAACAGACTTCTAAACAAAAATTTTATAAGCCAAAAGAGATTGGGGACCCACTTTTAGCCTCCTTAAAGAAAAAAAAAGCCAGCCAAGAATTTTATATCCAGACAATTTAAGCTTCATAAACTAAGGGAAATAAAGCCTTCCCCAGACAAGCAATGACTGAGAGAATTTGTCACTACTACCCTGGTTCTACAAGAAATGAAAGAGTTCCAAACATGGAAACAAAAGGGTTATACTTACCATTAGAAAAGGACACATAAGTACTACGCTCACAGATCCTATAAGCAATGACACAATCAAAACTCCAAAACAAATAGCTAACAACACTATGTTAGGAATAAAACCTCACAGATAAATTTTAACCTTTAATGTAAATGGCCTAAATACTCCACTTAAAAGATACACTGTGACAAATTGGATTAAAAAGACCCAATCCCCCGTCTCTACTAAAAAATACAAAAAACTAGCCGGGCGAGGTGGCGGGCGTCTGTAGTCCCAGCTACTTGGGAGGCTGAGGCAGGAGAATGGCCTGAACCCGGGAGGTGGAGCTTGCAGTGAGCTGAGATCTGGCCACTGCACTCCAGCCTGGGCGACAGAGGGAGACTCTGTCTCCAAAAAAAAAAAAAAAAACACCGAACCATTTGCTCTCTACTGGCTAAAGTCACATTCAGACACAAAGTAAAAGGGCAAATAATAATAATAATAATAATAATGGAAAACGAAAGTGAGCAGGAATAACCATTCTCCTATCATATAAAATGGACTTTAAACTAACAACCATACAAATAAAAAGAGGGCCTTATATAATGACAAAGAATTCAATATAACAAGAAAATTTAACTATTCTAAATATATATGAACCCAATACTGGGGCACTCCAATTCACAAGAGAAATGACTAAACCTAAGAAAACAGATTGATAGCCATATGATAATAGTGGGGACTTCAACACCCCTCTGATATCACTAGGCAGATCATCAAAGCAGAAAATCAGCAAAGGAATTCTGGAATGAAAATGGACTGTAGACCAAATAGACCTAATATACATCTACAAGATATTTTACCTAACAACTATAGAATATAAATTTTTCTCATTTGCACAGGGGATATCCTCCAAAATCAACTACAGGCCTGTTCATATGGCAAGTCTCAATAAATTCAAAAAAAAAATTATATCATGTATCTTCTTGGACCACAATGGAATAAAATTAGAAATCAATAAAAAGAGGAACTCCTAAAACTATACAGGTACATGGAAACAACTAACTCCTGAATGACTTTTGGGTAAACAACAAAATCAAGACAAAAATTAAAAAGATTATTTGAAATGAATGAAAATAGAGACAAAGATACAAAACCTCTAGGATACAACAAGAGTAGTGCTAGGAAGAAAATGTATAGCATTAAATGCCTACATCAAAAAGATAGGTCTCAAATTAACAATCTAACATCACGGCTCAAGGAACTAGAAAAATAAAAGCAAACCAAACCCAAATCTAGCAGATGGAAATATAGATCACAGCAAAACCAAATGAGATTAGGACCAAAAAATGACACAAAATGTCAATGTAATGAAAGGTTGATTTTTTGAAAAGATAAACAAAACTTCCAGACTGACAGTTTGACTAAAAAAAAGGAGAGATGATTGAAATAAGCACAGTCAGAAATGATAAAAGTGACATCACAGCTTATATCAGAGAAACAGAAGATTGTCAGAGAATACCATTAATATCTCTATGAGGACCAACTAGAAAACCTAGAGAAAATGAAACCCTAAACATATCAATAATGAGAAATAAAATCAAATCATTAATTTAAAAATCTTACAACAAAAAATCCCAGTATAAGATGAATTCACAGTGGAATTTGCACAGACGTGCAAAGACAAGCTGTTACCAATCCTACTGAAACTATTCCAAAATATCGAGAAGAAATCCCTTCCTAACTCATTCTATGAATCCAGTATCACTCTGATACAAAATTAGCCAAGAACACAACAAAAAAGGAAACTACAGATTCCATTATGAACATAGACGCAAAAAAATTCAACAAAATACAAGCAAACAAAATTGAACAGCACATCCCAAAGATAATTGACCATAATCAAGTGGGCTCTATTCCAGGGATTCAAGGATGGTTCAACATATGCAAATCAATGAATATAATCCATCACCCAAACAGAATTAAGAACAAAAACTTATGGTCATCTCAATAGATGCAGAAAAAGCACTACATAATATCCAACAAATGATATTTTATGATAAGAACCCTCAACAAAGTCATCATAGCTAAAATGTATCTTAAAATAGTAGGAAACATATATGACAAGCACACAGCCAACATCATACTGAATGGGGAAAAGTGGACACCATTTTCTCTAAGAACTGGAAAAAAAGATAAGGATGTCCACTCTCACCACTACATATCAACATAGTACTAGAAGTTCTAGCCAGAGCTCTCAGGCAAGAAAAATATATAAAAGACATTTGAACTGAAAAAAAATGAAAGTCAAATTATCTCTGTTTGCTGATGACATAACCATGAAAAAACCTTAAAGACTTCTCTAGAAGACTCTTAGACCTGGATTATCAACTTTACTAAAGTCTCTGGATTCTGAATCAGTGTCAAAAAAATAGCGGCATTTCTAAACCCTGATAACATTCAAGCCGGAATAAAATTAAGAATTCAATTTTATTTACAATAGTCACAGGAAAAAAATAAAATAAAATAAACACCTAGGAATACATTTTACCAATGAGGTGAAAGGTAACTACAAGAATTATAAAACACAGATGAAAGAAATTGTAGATGACAGAGATAAATGGAAATACATTTCATGATCATTAATTGGAAGAATCAATATTGTTAAAATGCCCACTGTGTCCAAAGCAATCTATATATTTAATGTCATTCATATTAAATTACAAACACTATTTTTACAGAATTAAAAAAAAATTCTAAAGTTCATGGACAACATTAAAAAATTTACATATTATGCCTCTAAGAAAAAAAAAATATCATTTCCAGAATCTGCAAAGAACTCAAACAATTCAACAAGAAATGAACAGTCTCATTAAAAAGTGGACAAAGGAAAGGAACAGATATTTCTCCAAAGAAGAAATACAAGAAACACATAAAAAACGTTCAACATTACTAATTAATAGATAAATTCAAATTAAAACCACACAGACATCAAGATATACCCAACAGAATGACTTTTATTCAAAAGTCAAAAAACAATGGATGTTCACGTGCATGTAGAAAAACAGGAATGTTGTTCTATATGCACTGTTGTTGTGAATATAAATTATGTGTTGTTCTACATGCACTGTTGTGAATATAAATTACGTGTTCTACATACACTAAATTATGTGTTCTACATACACTGCTGTTGTGAATATAAATTAGTTCAACCTTGATGGAAAACATTATGTAAATATCTTAGGGAATTAAAAATAGAATTTTCTTTCTCTTTTTCTTTCATTTATTTCTTCTTTAAAAAAGGAGGGGGATACATGTTTAGAATATGCAGGTTTGTTACATCGGCATATATCATGGGACATGGCGGTTTGCTGCACCAGAGCTATCTTTTGACCCATCAATCCCACTACGGTATGTACACCTAGAGAGAAAAAAAGATCATTCTATTAAGAAGACTCCTGAACTTGTTTGTTTATTGTAGCACTATTTACAATAGCAAAGTCATGGAAATGATCTAACTGTTAACCAACAGTTCATTGGATAAAGAAAATATGGTACACCATGAAATGCTATACAGTCATCAAAAAGAATAAAATCATATTTTTTGCAGCAATGTTGATGAAGCTTGAGGCCTTTATCCTAAGTGAACTAAGACAAGCAGAAAATCAAATATCACATGCTCTCACTTAGAAGTGAGAGCAAAGGGTACATATGAACATAAAGAAGAAAAAATTAGACTCT
Source organism: Theropithecus gelada (assembly GCF_003255815.1). NCBI lineage: Eukaryota > Metazoa > Chordata > Mammalia > Primates > Cercopithecidae > Theropithecus > Theropithecus gelada. Next base: position 99,046,714 of record NC_037681.1, read on the forward strand.
GGATATTCTAAAGGGAGAAGAGTTGGAAGTGGGTGAGGGTCAAAAAATTAACTACTAGGTACAATGTCCAATATTTGGGTGATGAGCACACTAGAGGCCAAACCCCCACCATTATTCATCTAATGCTCATGTAACAAACAAGCACATGTACCCCCTAGATTTAAAATTTGAAAAAAAAAAGAAAATCTACCAATAATGAGGAAGGAAATTGAATCAGTAATACAAAGTCTCCCATCAAAGTAAAGCCCAGGATCAGGTACCTTCAGTGGTGAATTCTACCAAATATTTAAAGAAGAATCAGTACCAATATTCTTAGTCTATTTTGTATTGTTATATCAGAACACTCAAGGCTGAGGACTTTATAATGAATAGAGGTTTATTTAGCTCTTTGTTCTCAGGGCTGTAGAAAAGCATGGCACAGGGATCTTCTTGCTTCTGGCAAAGGCTCTTGTGCTGCATCCAAACGCAGTGTAGAAGGTCAATGGGGAAGAATTTGTGAAGAGGCAGAAAACTCATGGGACATCTGGCTTTAAAACATTTCACTCTCTTAGAGGAATCAATTTATTCTCCCAAGAACCAATCCAGTCTCGTGAGAGCAAGAAGTCACACACTACTGTGAAAACAGAACCAGGCCATTGATGAGGAATTTGCCTCCGTGGCCCAAACAATCCCCACTAAGTCCCACCTCCCAATACCGTCAAACTAGGAATCAAATTTTAACATGAGATTTGCTGAGAATAAACTATACCCAAATCACAGTACCAAACCTTCTCAAATTCATCTCAAAATTTTAGAAATTGGTATAACTATTACTATGATACCATATAATCACATTATATATGCAGAAAGAGCATTTTTACAAAATCCAATATTCTTTCATGATGAAAACTCTCAACAAATTACATATAGAAAGAATGTAGCTCAACACAATATATGACATGCTCATAGCTGACACTATACTTAATTCTCTGAAGTTGACAGTTTTTCTCCAAAACCAGGAAAAAGACAAAGATGCCAATTTGCATCACTTCTATTCAATTTAGTATTCAAATCTGAGCCAGAGTAATTAGGGGAAATAAAGGAACAAAAGACATTGAAATTAGAAAAGAAGTAAAATTGTCCCTGTTTACAAATAATATAAACTTATATTTAGAAAGCCTCATGTTTGCCTACAAAACTGTTAAAAACTAATAGGGGAATTCAGTAAAGATGCAGAATGAAAAATCAATACACAAATTAATGGCATTTCTATAAACTTAACAATTAACATCTGAAATAAAACACCTAAGACAATAATGCTATTCAGAATAATTATAAAAATTATAATATATTTAGGAATGAATGTAACCAAGGAGGTGAAAGAGCTGTATAAAAGGGGTTTTTCTTCAACTCGAGGAGAGGAGAGAGAAAAGGAAAGAGGACTTTGACTTACAACTTGGATACCAGCTCAGCCACAGCAGGATAGAGCATGAGGCAGAGTTGTGAGGCCACAATTTTAGGCCCTAGATCCTAGATGACATTTCTAAATACACCCTGGGCAGGAAGAAAATCCCGTCTTGAAGGGAAGGACGCAGTCCTGGCAGGATTCATCAACTGCTGACTAAGGAGTCTTTGGGGCCCTGAATAATCAGCAGCAGTAACCAGATGGCGCATGCCAGGGGCCTTGGTTGAGATTCTAAGATGTGCAGGCTTCAGTTGTGACCTAGCACATTCACAGCTGTGGTGGCAAAGGAGACAGATGTGTTCTGATTCAGAAAAGCAGAGGGAAGACTGAAAGAGACTTTATCTTCCAGCTTAGGTACCAGCTCAGCCAGTGGGGAAGAGAACCAAGCGGGCTCTTGGGGTTTCTGATTCCAGGCCTTAGCTCTTGGAAGGCATTTCTGGACCTACTGTGGGCCAGAAGGGAGTTTATGGCTATGAAGGCTGCGTCTCAGGCCTGGAAGAATTCAACATGAGCTGACTAAAGAGTCCTTGGGCATTAAGTGAACATCGGTCATATCCTGGCACTAGTTGCCATGGACCTGCGGTTGTGGTGGCCATGATGAGAGACTCCTCTGCCTGGAAAATGGAGAGGCAAGAGTGGGAAAGACTTTGCTTTGTGATTTCTGTGTTAGCACAGCCACAGTAAAATGGGGCACTAGTACATTTCTAAGTTTTCGCCTCCAGATCTGGCTCCTACACGATAACTCTGGATCTCCCTGAAGCCCACAAGAAATTGCTGCTCTTCAGGCAATTCACAAGCCTGTCTGGCTTTGCAACTTGCTGACTGTAGAGCCCTAGGTTCCTCAGTAAACATAGGTAGTAGCAAGATAGCGATTACAGTGGACCTTGGGCAAAATTCAATGCTATGCTCACTTCATGTATGACGCAGCAAAACCCCAGTGGTGGTGGCCACAGGGGTGCTTGTGTCACTTCTCTCCCAGCACCAGGCAGTTTAGAACAAAGAAGGAGAGAAACTCCACTTGCTTGGGAGAAAGTAAGGAGAAAAAAGCAATAGTCTCTGCCTGGTAAACAAGATAATTCTTCTGAATATTTTCCAAGAGCACCAAGGTGGAAGAATACAAGTCTGCAAGAATCACAGCATTACTGCGCTTGGAGTGGTCCCTAACGCAGATGGGGCAGCAATGACAAAAAACTTAGAACACTCAAGTCCTTTTGAAAACTTGGAAAGACATCTTAGGAAGAATGGGTACAAATAGCTTACACTGTGAAGACTACAATAAATAACTAACTCTTCAATTCCCAGACATGGATGAACACCCACAAGAATCAAGGCCATGCAGGAAAATGTGACCTCACCAAATGAACAAAATAAGGCCATTAGGTACCAATCCTGGTACCTAATAAATAAATAACAAATAATAAACAAAATAAGGTCATTGGGTACCAATCCTGGAGAGACAGAAATATGTGACCTTTCAGATAGATAATACAAAACAGCTATTTTGAGAAAAGTCAAAGACATTTAAGATAACACAGAGAACGAATTCAGGATCCTATCAGATTAATTTGACAAAGAAATTAAAATAATTTAAAAGAATCAAGCATAAATTCTGGAATTGAAAAATGCAATTGACATACTGAAGAATGCATCAGAGTCTCTTCGTAGCAGAACTGATCAAGCAGAAGAAATTATTGAGCTTGAAGACAGGATATCTGGAAATACACAGTCAGAGAAAATAATAGAAAAAATAATAAATAGAATGAAGCATGCCAACGAGATTTAGAAAACAGACTCTAAAGGATGAATCTAAGTATTATAGGGTTTAACGGGGAAGTAGAGAGAGAGAGATGGGGCAGAAAGTTTATTCACAGTGATAATAACAGAGAACTTCCCAAACCTGGAGAAAAAAATTAACATTCAAGTGTAAGAAGGTTACAGAACACCTAGCAGATTTAAACCAAAGAAGTCTATCTCAAGGCATTTAATAACAAAACTCCCGAAAGTCAAGAATAAAGAAAGGATCCTAACAGCAGCATGATAAAAGAAAAATAACAACATTCAATGGAGCTCCAATATATCTGGCAGTAGACATTCTAGTGGAAACCTTACAGGCCAAGAGAGAATGTCATAACATATTTAAAGTGCTTAAGGAAAAGAATTTTCACCCAAGAAGAATATATCTGGTGAAAATATTCTTCAAATATGAAGGAGAAATAAAGACTTTCCCAGGCAAACAAAATCTGAGGAATTTCATCAACACTATACCTGTCCTACAGGAAATGACCAAAGGAGTTGTTCAATCTGAGAAAAAAGAAAGGATATTAACGAGCAAGAAGAAATTGTCTGAAAATACAACTCACTGGTAAGCTTGTGAGCTTCAGGTTAGGGTTGGGATTAGGGGCAGGATTAGGGTTAGAAAAAACACACTGTAATTGTGGTGGGTAAACTACACATATCCTAAGTATGAAGACGAAAATATAAATTGATAAAAATAATACCTACAATAATTTTTTAAGAGATAAACCACGCATTTAGATATAAATATAAACAGTAAAACATTAAAAAGTGGGGAGACAACGTTAAAGTGTAGAGTTTTTAACAGTTTTCTTTTGGCTTATTAGTTTGTTTATACAATCAGTGTTAAATTTGTATCAGTTTAAAATAATGGGTTATAAGAGATTCTTTGCAAGACTCATGGTCATCTCAAATCTAAAATATACAATGTATACACAAAAAATAAGAAGCAAGAAATTAAAACACCCCACCAGAGAAAATCACCTTCATTATAAGGACAACAGAAAGGAAGGAAAAAAGGAAGAGAAGACTACTAAAAAACAGATAACAAATGACACCATTGCAGGAGTAAGTTCTTACCTATTGATATTAATATTGAATGTAAATGGACTAAGGTCTCCAATCAAAAGACAAAAGTGGCTGAATAGATGAAAAAAAAAAAAAAGACTAAATGATCTCCCGCCTACAAGAAGCACACATCACTTATACAGGCACACATAGACTGAAAATAAAGACATTAAAAAAGACATACAATGCAAATGAAAACCAAAAAAAAAAAAAATAGGAGTAGCTATAATTACATCAGATGACACAGATTTCAACAGAAATAAAACTGCAAAAAACAATGAAAAAGTTATTACGCAATGTTAAAGGGGTCAATTCAGCAAGAGAATATAAAAATTATAAATATATATGCAATCAACACTGGATCACCCAGATACATAAAGTAATTTTATTAGATCTAAAGAGAGAGACCACAATAGATAAGACTTGGATAATTCAACATCCCACTTTCAGCACTAAACAGATCATCCACATGGAAAATCAACAAAGAAACATTAAACTTAATCTGTACTATAGACCAAATGGACCTAACAGATAGTTGAAGAACATTTTATTCAATGGCCGAGGAATGTATATTTTCTCCTTAGCACATATGGTACCAAAGAACGGCCACATGTTAGGCCAGAGGGCAAGTCTGAAATTTTTAACGAAATTAAAACCATAATAAGTATCTTCTCTGACCACAATGGAACACCACTAGAGATCAATAACAAGAGGAATTTTGGAAACTATAGAAAAAAATTAATCCGTATGTTTTCAAATGACCAGTCGGCTAATGAAGAGATTAAGAGGGAAATTGAAAACAATTTTAAAAGAAATCATAATGGAAATATAACATACCAAAACCCATGAGATATACCAAAAACAATACTGAGAGATAATTTTACGGTAATGTGTGCCTATGTGAACAAAAAGGAAAAGCTGCAAATAAACAAACTAATAATACATCTTAAAGAACCTGAACAGCAAGAGCAAATGAAACCCAAGTTCAGTTGAAAAGAAATAATAAATATCAGAGCAAAAATGAATAAAATCAAAATGAAGAAAAAAATACAGATCAACAAAATGAAAACTTGGTTTTTTGAAAATGTAAAGGAAATGGACAAACCTGTAGCCAGACTAAGAAAAGAAGAGAGACAACCTAAATAAACAAAATCAGAGATTAGAAAGAAGACACAACAGATCTGTAAAAATTCAAAGAAGATAATTAGGTGCTACCATGAGCAACAATATGCTAGTAAATTTAAAAATCTAGAATAAACTTCTAGACACTTACAACTTACAAAGATTGAACTATGAAGAAATAAAAAACCTGAGCAGATCAGTAACAAGTAATGAAATTGAAGCCATAATAAAAATATCCCAGCAAAGAAAAGCCCAGGACCCAATGGCTTCATTGCTGAATTTTACCAAAGATTTTGACACAATCGATACCAATCCTATTTAAATGATTCCAGAAGATAAAGGAGGAGAAAATATTTCCCAACTCATTTTACAAGAACAGTATTACCCTAATTACAAAACCAGACAGACACATCAATTAAAGAAAACTACAGACTTATATCTTTGATGGATATTGATGCAAAAATCCTCAACAAAATATAAGTAAATCGAACTCAACAGGACATTATAAGGATCATTCACCATGACCATCTGTGATTTATTCCAGACATGCAAAGATGATTCAACATCTGCAAATTAATCAATGTAATATACCATATCAATAAAATAAAGGACAAAATCCATATGATCATTTCAAAGGACACTGACAAAGCATTTGATAAAATTCAACATCCTTTCATGATAAAAACCCTTGAAAACCTTATAGAAGAAACATACCTCAAAATGATATATCATATATGTCAGACCCCTGCTAGTATCACAATGAATGTGCAAAATTGAAAGTCTTTCCTCTAAGATTGGTAACATGACAAGAATACTCACTTAAACCACTGTTATTCAACATAGTACTGGAAGTCCTCGCTAGAGCAATTAGCCAAAGGAAAGAAATAAAAGAAAAATTGGAAAGGAAGAAGCCAAATTATTCACTTGCAGATGATGTAATCTTATATTTGGAAAACCCTAAAGAAATAATCAAATAAAGGTTAGAACTGAGGTGCAAATTCAGTAAAGTTGCAGGATAAGAAAAATTAACATACAGAAATCATAGCATTTCTACATGCCAACAGCAAACAATATGGAAAGGAAATTAAGAATGTAATTCCAGTTGCAATAGCTACAAATAAAATTAAATGTCTCTACAATGAAATTGTACCTCTACAATGAAACTATAAAGAAGTCAAATACCTCTACAATGAAACTATAAAGAAGTTAAATACCTCTACAATGAGACTATAAAAATAAATAAAAGAAATTGAAGATGACACACAAAAAATGGAAAGATAATCCATGTTGACAGGTTGAAAGAAGCAATATTGCTTATATCTCTATACTACCAAAAGCAATCTAAAGATTCAATGCAATCCCTATCAAAATACCAATGATATTCTTCACAGCAATAAAAAACTGCCCTAAAATTTATATGAAACCATAAAAAATACAAAATTGCTAAAGTTATCCTCAGCAAAAAGAACAAAAGTATAGAAATCACATTACCTGACTTCAAATTATACTAGAGAGCTATAGTAACTAAAATTGTATGGTACTGACATAAAAACAGACACATAGACAAATGAAACATTGAAGAGACTAACCCAAAAACAAATTCATACATCTACACAGTAAACTTATTTTTGACAATGGTGCCAGGAACATACATTAGGGAAAGGATAGTCTCTTCAATGAATGGTCGTGGGAAAACTGGATATCCATATGCAAAATAATGAAATTTGACCACTCTCTATTGCCATATACAAAAATCAAATCAAAATGGACTGAAGACCTTCATCTGAGACCTCAAGCTATGAAACTACTACAAGAAAACTTTGGGGAAACTCTCCAGGGTATTGGTCTGGGCAAAAAATTATTGAGTTGTACCTCACAATCAAGGACACATAACCAAAGCAAAAATGGATACATGAGATCACATTATGTTAAAAACCTTATGCATGGCAAGGGAAACAATGAACAAAATGAACCCAAAAAACCCAGAATGGGAGAAAATACTTGCAAATTATCCATCTGACAAGAAATTAATAACCAGAATACATAAGGAGGTCAAACAACTCTACAAGAAAAAAATATAACAATATGATTAATAAGTGGGCAAAAGATCAAAATAGACTTTTCTTAAAAAAGACATACAAATAGCAAATAGGTCTATAAAAAGGTGTTCAACATCTTTGATGATCGGGGAAATGTAAATGAAAACTACACTGAGATATCTAACCCCACTTAAAATGACTTTTATCCAACAATCAGACAATAACAAATGCTGAGAAGGATGTCGACAAAAGGGAACCCTTATACACTGATGGTAGGAGAATAAATTAGTACAAACACTATAGAGAATAATTTGGAAGTTGCTCAAAAAACTAAAAATAGAGCTACTATATGATTCAGCAATCCCACTGCTAGATCAGCATGTCGAAGAGATACACTCTCATATTTATTGCAGCACCATTCACAATAGCCAAGATTTGGAAGCAATCTAAGTGTCCATCAACAGGTGAATGTATAAAGCAAATGTGGTACATATACACAATGAAGTAGTATTTAGTCATGAAAAAAAGAGAGTCTACCATTTGCAACAAAATGGATAGAACTGGAGGTCATTATGTTAAATGAAATAAGCCCAGGACAGAAAAACAAACTTCTAATGTTCTCACTTATTTATGGGAGCTAGCAATTAAAATGATTGAACTAACAGAGATAGAGAGTAAAATGATGGTTACTAGGGGCTGGGAAGGGTAGTGGGGGGTTGGAGGGGAAGTGAAAATAGTCAATGTGTACCAAAAAAAAAAACAAGTTAGAAAGAATGAATACTATCCAGCATTAGAGAATATAACAGGGTGACTGTAGTCAATAGCAATTTAATTGTACATTTTAAAATAACTAAAAGTGTATAGTTGAATTATTTGTAACACAAAGGATAAATGCTTGAGGTGATGAATACCTGATTTACCCCGATGTGATTATTACACATCATATGCCTGTATCAAAATATACCATACACTCCATAAGTATATATGCCTAATATGTACCCACAAACATGAAAAATAAAAATGCAGCAAAATCTGTAGAGGGAGAAAAATCTTAACTTTCATTATAGTCACATTATATTATTTTAAATGTTAAGGTTTTAGAAAAAAAAACTGAGGTATTCAGAGAATCAGAAAAGTGTGGTACATACAAACAAAACAAGAATAAAGAAACTGCCCCTGTGGAAACTCATGTTTTGCATTTCCTTTTAAAAGACTTTATTTCAGCTTTTATAAATATGTTCCAAGTAATAAGTTATTTCTCATGAACTAAAAAAAATGAGAATTGTGTTTTGTAAAATAGAGAATGTTAGTAAAGAGAGAGAAATTATAAACAAAATTAAAAACTATAGAGTCAAAAATTACAGTAATTGGAATTAGATATTCACTAGCAGGACAGAACAGCTGAATTGTCCTTAAAGACAAAAAAATAAGAAAACTTAAGGATAGGTTAGATATGATCATGCAGGTAGAGAAAGAGGAATAAAAAAAAGAATAAAAACAGCTAACCTAGTCTCAAGAACAATGTTACCACATCAAGAATACCAATTTTTGCATAATGGAAATTCCAGAAGAGGAAAGGAACAAAGAGCGAAAAATAATAATTGACAGCAAAGATCGCTTGGTGGACATCAAGCAGACTATTCGGAGGCAAAACTCCGTATCTGAGGAATTCAGAAGTAATGAGCTTTTCCTATTATCTAAAGCAGGCATCTGGTTCCAGGGTCTTTTCCCCAAATTTATAAGTAACTAGAATTTCTATACATCTCTGGAATGCATGTATATCAAAATTGATTGCGCAATCCTTGCTGATATTAAGGCACCAAAATGACCAATGTGGCTCATGTGGTTCAAATTATCCTTAAAATCCCACTTTAAGGTTTGTAAATAGCCCTAAGGAAAAATCCACTGTGGGCTCAGTTCTCTCTTGCTGAAGCACCCTGCTATAAAATTTGGCAGCAATATTTCTATCTGATAAAAATTTCCTTTTCAAAGCTATGCTGTTGTCAGCAAATTCTTCTTACTACCATATGACCCGTGAGTGGAACACTTTTTGATGCTGGGGCTCTGATATCTCACCTGGCAATAATGTCCAAAAACTTACCAAATTCTGAAGTTTAGCAAGGTTTCGGGATACAAAATAAATATAAACTATCAATTGTATTTCTAATTGTAGCTATGAACAATCAAAAAAGGAAATTAAGAAAACAATTCTGTTTGCCAGAGCTTCACAAAGAATAAAATGTTAAAAATAAATTTATCAAAGCAAGTGCAAAACTTGTACACTGAAAACTAAAACAGCTTTGAAAATAATGGAGGAAGATCCAAATGAATAAAAAGCATCTTATATACGTGAATCAGATGACTTAACATTGCTAAATGTCAACAGACCACCTCAGATTGACTTGCAAATTCAATGCATTCTCTTTCAAATTCTACTTTTTTTTTGTAGATATTTACAAGCTTGCTTTAACACTCATATGGAAATTTAAGACACCCAGAATAACTGTAATAATCCTGAAAAAAAAAAGTTGGAAGATGTATGTTTCTTAATTTCAAAGCTCACTACAAATTACATTATTCAAGACAGGGTGGCACTGTCATAAGGATAGAGATATAGTTAACTTACTCCATCTGTTGATAAACAATCTTGGAAAGATTGCAATTCAAATGATATTAAAAGAAAAAATAAACATACTGACAACTTGTAACTTATGGAAATCTAATGCAGAATCAAATATATTGAATGATGTACAAAAACTCAAAGAATAATATTAATTCTGAAAATGATTTATGGCATTGATCTGAAAAATGTTTGGGAAATAGTACTGTATTCTCAGAAGAACAAAATAAGTTATTGACTAGATAATATAGGGAAAAATTTGAAATGCTTTCCCAGAATACACAGGACACAGATGAAAATTAAAAGAGAAAAGATGTAGTGTAGTGTAGTTATGGAAACTGCAAACTGGTAATTTAAAATGCAGATTATTGGTGATTACTTATAGAACAAAACAAATAGGGCAGTAGGGGTAGCCATAATTATATATTTACTGCATGTATAATAAGGGAGTTCACTATAGTTCATACAACATCATTCTTGAAACACCTACATGTAAAATAAATGGGGTTGTAGGAGAAATTTCATCTCATAAAATGTCAAAAGCAAAGTAAAAAATGAAGATCAGCTTTATACAGATAGTAAAAAATAAACAAACTAATCACCCTCACCTTTTCTGTTAAAACTAAAAAGGATGGAAGAAAAACATAAAAAGTAAAACAGCATCAGTAATTAAATGTTAAAAAATAAAAGCTTGTGACAAGATAATTTTCTATGCAGTCATATTTTTAAACAAAAAATACTCAAAGTAAGTTTCAAAAAATATGAATGTGTTTGCTTTCCTTTAAAATATTGTATACAGACATAATCTTATAAATTGAGAGAAAAATAAAAATTAATACTCCTAAACACCAAGCCTGGTAAAATGTATAACAATTGGAAAGCCTTAGGGATAATACAGAGTTAATGTAAATAATTAGAAATTTTGTTAGAACTGTGAAATCAAATTATAATTAATAAGGTAATGTCTACGGTATATTACACCTCTGAAGCTAAAATAAATTGTAGTTTCTAGCTATATATTCTTTTCTCATCTTCTGGTAACAAACACAGTCTCCCACACAACATTTTTTTGTTACTTATCCTCCTCCCTGGTGAGAATTTTTATCAAGGTGTGTCATCTATCCTTCCCAAAGTTAGTCACATTGAAATTGTTTTAAATACATCCTAGAATACTTTAGGCCTCCTCTCAAACAGTCCTTGAAACGTGAACTAGCTTACTGACTCAATTCTAATGCATAGAATATGTCAGAAGTGCCAGTTTTGACTTCCTGTGATAAGTCAGAAGAAGACAATACAACTTCCATCTGACTCTCTCCCTGCACCTCTCAGCTGACATGTAAAATTATGGCTACCCTAAAGCTTTCATACTGGGAGATCAGGAGAAGAGAACACCTAGAGCAAGAAACAGATTCCTGAAGATTCTTCTCTATCCTATACCTATGCTCCTCAAAACCATCTAGCATCAACCTCCAGATATGTAAGTGGGCAAGAATTTAGACAATTCCAGGCTACAGCCTCTGAGGCCTCCCTGGCAGGCACTAAGTGAAGCAAACAAAGCTCCCCCACTGAGCCTGATGTGAATTCCTGATATACAAAATCCACCAGCAAAATGAATAATGTTTTTATTGTTTTCTAAGACTAGGCTTTTGAGTAATTTGTTTAGAAATAATAATCGCTGCAACACACATCGACCAACTTTTTAATTAGAATACTCCATCCACTCACACATGTAACTGGTTTAAGAACGACCACCCTGCTTCAAGCTGAGCCAGTCGGAATTATGATTGATTATTTGATTGATTGTTTTGATTTGCTGTGATGTGACTTATTCTTTTGTCAGAGTGATTGAAAGAGAGGTAGGTGAAGATATTGATATGGAAGCTGAGAAAAAGGTTTTCCCTGCATGTAAGATCATAAAAAACAGGTGCTTAATTACACTGAAGCTCAGGGAGCCACATTTATGATGATGAAAAGAGTATGTCTAGAAAAAGAATCAGAAACAAGAGAGGCAGAAAATGACACATTGCAAGTAGCATATTTGAACCCTGGGAATCACCTTTACCTTAAATTAGCACTGCTAGTTAGCCCTCCCACTGTGTGGACCAATGAGTTCTTCTTGTGACTTAATTCAGTTTGAACTGGTATCACGTGTAATCAAAAGATTACTGAATAATAGTGGTACAATGTGTTTTGTTATCATCTTGCAAATCTGATTTCCATAAATTTTTTTCTAATCAGCAAACATTCTATTTTTACTAGCATTGTTCCTACATCTCCAAAGAGTCAGAAAGCCCTCTGAGGACTTTCCTCTATCAAAATAATAATAATGATAATCATCATCATCATCATTATTTTAGTTTATTTCTTTGGTAATTATTTTAGTGAATAAAAATATAGGGACTTTTTAATAGGAAGTTGCTTTTCTGGAGATCAGCTCAATTGTGAGCTTACAAGTAAAAAATCACAACCTGAAAATGTCAAAAGTTTGAGCAACTGACAGCAGAATTCTGATCTGCCTAAAATAATTGAAAAGAGTGATTTGATAATACCTCATTTACATATTCATAAAGAAAGGCAAGTAGGACTGAAGATATAGTTTATTTTTGATTGGTGTTATACTATTGTTCAGATCCTAATAACTCTGATGCATCTAGAAGCAATTTTAAGATAACAAAAGTATTTAATTTTTATAAGTTTATTGAAGGAGCAAAGCAAACATGTTTGCCTTCTTTAAAATATTAAAATTTGTTTGAGAACTAATATTTAAGGGACTGGCTTTATTCTTCATTTCAAACTTAGGAAATATAAAGAAATAGAATAAATCATAATATTATTATAATCTTAGAGAGAAATATAGATTCCCGTAATATATGCTGTATTATCTTCCCTTCTACCTTTCTTGCTTTAGACTTACAGCAGCCAATTATGTTTGTCCACAGGACACAAAATTTTATGATGTTATTCCTTTCAAAACCCAGTTTTTCTTCTAAGGAGGAAAAGTTTACATTTTCCAAAAGGATCTGTAACTTCTCAACAGAGAAAAACAACCATGTGAGAAGAGAATAGGACATGAATGTCCTCTCTATCTTTCTCCCTCTTTTAGATACATTCATCAGATGCATGGCAAATTCATAGAATACAAAAAGACAGTTTCAAGAAGAATAAAGCACGACATCATTAGCAACAGAGCAGTATCCACTATTCTGATGGTGCATGTGTGTTTTTGTGTGCATGCATGTGTGTGTATGAGCATGTGTTTGCTTCATTTCCCTGTCATATTGTCATTTTTGTTTTCTTGTGCTATGTAACAGAGCAGTTTGGCCAAGAGTCTGAGTTTTCTTTCTCAGAAAAAAAAAAGAAAAAGAAAGGACTGCAAAGGAAAAGATCATAAGAGAGAATGGAAAGAATGTTGTCAAAAACCTGCTATCATAAATATTAAGCACATAGGAAGCAGAGGCAAGTCCACAGGGTGAGACTCAAGAAAGACAGTAGTTGGCTTAAGATATAGGAGAAATAAAAGAACCAAGAACAGTACTGAAACATGGAAAACAGATTGTACTATTACAAATTTGACAGGATTGTTTAATGGAAGCTAATTTCTCTTTTATTCTTGCAACTGTACCCTAAACACTAAAGAGTGAGAGGCGAGGCCTGGTGCAGTGGCTCATGCCTGTATTCCCAGCACTCTGGGAGGCCGAGGTGAGTGGATCACCTGAGGTCAGAAGTTGGAGACCAGCCTGGCCAACATGATGAAACCTGTGTCTACTAAATACACAAAAATCAGCCAGGTGTAATGGCACATACCTTTAATCCCAGCTACTTGGGAGGCTGAGGCAGGAGAATTGCTTGAACCCAGGAGGCAAAGGTTGCAGTAAGCAGAGATCACACCACTGCACACTCCAGCCTGGGTGACAGAGCAAGACTCTGTTGCCAAAAAAAAAAAAAAAAAAGAATGAGATGCATCTGTTATCTTCCCCCTCAAAGTCAGATAAATTTCATGTCCTAGGAATTGTGGTGTCTCTGGATTTGAGGGGACAACAGTAAAATCCCAACAATATTTTGAAAGATATTCAAATTTTAGAAGAGCAATGTTTCAAAATATGGAAACACAAAAAAGACACAAAAAAGACATAACTGAAAAAAGCTATATACCCTCAAAGACAGGTTTATTAGATATTTTCCCAAAAAATGTCCCTACGGCCAGTCATAGTTCCAACACATTGTGTGACTCTGTGTCTCCTATGGGTCTTATCAAGAGCTGAGCTGAGCTGGGGAGACATTAGCTCCCAGATGTCCAGTTAGTGAATTATGACAACAAGTCAAATGAATGTAATGGTCAAACCTTTATAATCATTTACTGCAGTAGTATGAATAAGAGGCTACACAGGAGAAAGTGCTGGTTCTGATGATGTTCCATGTTAACCCCTGAAATTGCCCTAGCTGATGGTCAGGGAGATTCCTGCAGATATGGGGTTTGTCTCACTGCAGAGAAATCTGGGAACAATAAGTTTCTGCAATTTTATAGCCCCAAGGGATGAGGGAAGACAGATGGGACAGCTAAGAACAGAGTAGAGAAATATATTTTTAAAAACCCCTGATAAGTGATCTGGACAGAGGAGCCTGAGATAGGCCTTTGCAACGGGCCCTGATAAAGAAGCCACAAATTGGAGGCACTTGGATTAAGAATTCAGATATGTGTAAGAACATGGACAACTAAGGATCCTGAGTCCTTGGCTGCAACTTTTTCCAGAGAGTGCAATTCACTGGCTGTGTACCAAGTCTCATGTGGGCACTGTGGTATCCCCTTGTGAGTCTTGTCAGGGCAAAGCCTTTGCAATTGCCTATGACTGAATGTGAAAAATGACACATAGGAGTTAGATCTGAAACTAGACAACTAGGTCTGTCTATGTAAATGATAGTAGAAATAAGATAGTAGCCAACTAAGCTGGAAGTTTTTAATGAGCACAGGTCTTGGTTCCATGTATTGAATAGATCATAAGGGGAAGTAAGTGTGGGCATGGGGAAGTGCTTTACCCCAATTTTCTGGTCAGTGTAAATCTCCATGGAGCAATTGTAAAATTCCAGTGAGGAGGAAACAGTTCCCCAGTCTTGACCATGATTGAGTGAGATAAATATTTCTCACCCCCAAAAGACAAGATATTAAAGAACAATTAAATGGGATTAGAAAAATTAAAGCAACGTAACATTTCTGAAACTGGAATGTATAGAGCAAAAATTATACAGCTATAAAAATTATACAGCTATAAAAATATACTAGTTAGGATTGCATTCAGGAGAAAGTAACAAACTAAAACTGGTTGCAAATATGAGGCCATTTTAAATTACCTAACAAGACAACAAGGTATAGGCAATTTTAAGTTTTGTGTAATGACTCAGTTGTGATTTCAACCCACGATCTGTGTCATAATCCCTATAGTGCAGGTTATTTGTCTTTGTGCTAAATGCCTCACGATCGTTCAAAGAAGGTAGTGCTGTAGATGCCATGTCCATTATTGAGTCAGGGAGAAGGGATACAAGGGGCAAGTTAAGCAACTTTCTTTCATGCTTGATACTTTAACAGAGAGCAAGACTTTTCCAACCAGCCCCCCAGATGTCATCTGCATATATACCATTGGTTAAAATTGACTCATACAACTACTCTCATCTGCAAAGTAAGCTGGAAAACCAAGTAACTCTCTAACAACTGTGTAGACTTGAAGTCAATTTGTAGTCTACTCTGTAGACTTGAAGTCAATTAATTTGTGTACACAAATTAAAGCTCTATTTTTAGAAATTATTCTAATTCTTAGCATATCAGTATTTTCACTCATTATTCTACACTGAATAATAATTGACACCAGGTCTATAAATGCTTTGTTTAAGAAACGTTCTTAGGATTTAACTGCCTTGGGATTGTTATTGTGCCTCTGTCAGAACTGAATATTTAGTTTACCTGTGGATAACTGATCATACAGCCAACTGACAAAATTTTTTTAAAGTTAGACTTCTAATGATAAGTATATTTCTTGAGACCTTACATTTTTGCATCCGTATTGCATCTTCCAGGGATTCTTATACTGTACTTAGAAAACGTACAGAAAATAATCATGGCTTTTAATTGCTAAACAAAGGCAGTGCATCATATTAATTTTATGTTTATCTTATAAGAAATTGTCTTATTTTGATGTCCTTGGTACGATTTAGGAAAGGGATGAGCAAATACGTTTACCTTGAAACAAAATTCCATTAAGAAGTTTGCCCTAATATAAAATGCCATCAAGACAGGTTAATTCTCTTGATAGTAAAGATATATTTTTTTGTGAAAATATTCTCCATTTCAAATGTATATATTCAGCCATTTTTCTGTAAGGTTGAGAGTGGTACTGTTGAAAAATACCTGATAGTCTTGTCAAAGAAGATAGACTAAGTAAAAACAAATCTAAATTAATGTAAAATACCATACCAACCTAGAATAATGTAAAAGTGCAATTTTTAATTGGAAAAATGTCCATTATGCATTCCATATTAAGAAAAATATAAAATAACAAATTTGAATTATTTGAACAAATCTCTGTAAAATATAAGTATGCACGTTTGTGTCAATTTCAAAATGCAAAGACAAAAATGTGGAAGATTACAAACCGATGTTAAAAGTTTATTGACAGAAAGTAATCATTGTGGTTGGCTACTTATGTATTACTCCAAATGTAAAAATAAGCACATTTTTATAACAAATGACTGAAGTAAATGTATTATGCAGGTAAAATTTAAATATTTCTGAAAGGCAGGTAAGCCCTCATTTGTGAATTACTGAAGTATATAACAGTGTCACATTTATTTTTAGCTTAGCCTTTATTAGTTTTTGAGCTAAGAAAAAGTATATGAGAGTATTAGTGCATTCTCATGCTGCTAAAAAAGACATATCCAAGACTGGGCATTTATTTTTTTTTTAAAAAAAGAGATTTACTGGATTCACAGTTCCACATAGCTGGGGAGGCCTCACAATCATGACAGCGAAGAAGGAGCAAAGGCATGTGTTACATGGTGATGGGCAAGAGAACATGTGTAAGGGAACTGCACTTTTTACAGCCATCAGATCTCATGAGCTGTATTCACTCTCATGAGAACAGCACGGGAAAACCTGCCCCACTGATTCAACCACCTGCCACTGAATCCCTTCCATGACACATGGGGATTATGGCAGCTACAATTCAAGATGAGATTTGGGTGGGGACATAGCCAAACCATAACATTTCACCCCTGGAGCCTCCCAAATATTATGTCCTCACATTTCAAAACTAATCATGCCTTCCCAACAGTCCTCCAAATTCTTAATTCATTTCAGCATTAACCCAATAGTTCACAGTCCAAAGTCACATCTGAGACAAGGCAAGTGCCTTCCACCTATGAGCCTGTAAAATAAAAAACCAATTAGTTACTTTGTAGATAAAATGCAGGTACAGGCATTAAGTAATTACACCCATTCCAAATGCAAGAAATTGGCCAAAATTAAGGGGCTATAGGCCCCATACAAGTTCAAAATCCAACAGGGCAGTCAAATCTTAAAGTTCCAAAATAATCTCTTTTGACTCCACGTGTCATACCCAGGTCATGCTGATGCAAGAGGTGGGTTTCTATGGTCTTGATTTTTGTATGTGGTATCTAGTTTTATTCTTCTGCATATAAATATCTCATTTTCTTAGCATCATCTAATGAAGAAATTGTCTTTCCTCAAAGTATGTTTTTTGAAAATCAGCTGGCTGTAAATATGTGGATTTACTTGAGTTCTCCATTCTGTTTCAATGATACGTGTGTCTGCTTTTATGCCAGTACCACATTGCTTTGATTATTGTACTTTTGTAGTATATTTTTGAGACAGGTAGTGTGATACTTTGGTTAATTGGGGTCTTTTGTGGTTACATACAAATTTTAGAATCTATTTCTGTGAAAAATGTCATTTGCATTTTAATAGCAACTATATTGAACCTGGGTATTGCTTTGGATAGTATAAAGATATTAACAATATCAATTCTTCCAATCCATAAACATGAGATGACCTTCTACTTTCTTTTGCATTCTTTTATTTCTTTCATCAGTGTTCTGTAGTTTTCACTGTAGTACAACCATTATGGAAAACAGTATGTAAGTTACTCAAAGAACTAAAAATATAAATATAATATGATCCAGCAATCCCACTGCTAGGTATATATCAAAAAATAAAATAAAACCAGTATGTTGAAAAATATCTGCACTCCCATGTTTATTGCAGCACTATTCATAATAGCCAAGATATGGAATCAACCTAACCATTCATGAATGAATGAATGAATGAATGAAGAAAAAGTGGTATGTTTACACAATGAAGTACTTATTCAGGCATTAAAAAATGAAATTCTGTTATTTGCAGCAACATGGATGATCCTGGAAGAGATTATATTAAATGAAATTAGCCAGGCATAAAAAGATAGTGATAGCATGTTCTTATTCTGTAAAAGTAAAAAGTAAAAAAGTTGATCACATGGATGTACAGAATAGAATGATGGTTACCAGTAGATAAGACAGGTAGGAGGGAGAGGGAGATGAAGAGAGATTGCTTAATAGATACCTAGATATAGTTAACTAGAAGAAATAAGTTCTACTGTCCAATAGAAGAGTAGGATCATTATTAGGATCACTATAGTTAATAATACATTTCATATTTCAAAATAGTCATATAAAGAAGACTTGGAATGTTGCCAACACAAATAATGATGCTTTAGATGATGGATAACCTGATTACTCTGGTTCAAACATTATATATTATATGCGTGTATTAAAATGTTACATGTATCCAATAAGTATATATAAGTATTATGTATCAACAAAAATAGAAGCAGTGTGCTGAGAAGAGTAGAAATATAAAAGGAGATTAGGTTTCTAGTATCTATTGAGCCATGATACCAATCCGCAACTCCTTATTTTTCAATTCTCTTTTTGAAAGAGTCACATTTGTACTGTTCTGATTAAACCATTTTTATTTAGGGTTTCTAAAATACACAATTGAGTTTAATTGCTACTAAAGCCTAAAGATTTATGCCTGTTTATACGTACATGTATGCATTTTTATGTGTATACAGATAGATTACTGCAGAATTGTTACATACAATTAGAAAATTACTGCCAAAAATTGATATAAATTGCTAAAAATTCTCCGATGTAAGGATTTTTTAATACAGATTTTGATTTAAGAATAACAAGTATGGTTAAATGATTAAAACAATCATTCCTAAGAAAAAAAATTACATATTAAGCATCACTAATTCAAATATTCAAAATCTGAAGTGCTCTAAAATTCAAACCTATTTGAGTGTTGACATGACACGACATGCGCAAAATTCTACACCTGACACATTTGCTTTCTGATGACTCAATATTAGTTTGTTTCACGCACAAAATTATTTAAAATATTCTATAACATTATTTTCAGTCTATTTGTATAAAAATATATAAAACATAAATAAATTTTGTGTTTAGACTTTGGTTTCAAATAACTCATTTATGCATATGCAAATATTCCAAAATCTGAAAAAAATAAATAAATCTCAAAAACTTCTGATTATAAGCATTTCGGATAAGGGATATTAAAACTGCATTTTATCTATGACGTTTTAAAAAATATTGTTCTTATGATGCTTTATCAAAATTAATTTGCATAGAAGATAAAATATGTTCACACACACACACACGTGCACACACACACACTAAGCAATAAAGAAGTGGCTTGAATTAATTCTACTCATCATAATTAAGCTTTATCCAAGTATTATGAGTTTTTTTTATACATACATGTATTTGAAAAACTTTTACTAGGTTATCTTGTAATGAAAAATATAAAATATACTGAAAAAGAGAGAGAGCCATTTTGAATAAGCAAAGAGATAAAAATACATATAAACGATACGTACTCCTCAAAAGATTGAGGCAATACCTCCTTGTTAGTGGTATCTTTGCTATGGGCAGAGTGGTCTTGACTTCAGATAAATATTTATTATGTCAAATGCAATTTCGTAAAAATGTGCTTTTTGGACTCTAATCTTACATGGTTTTCTAATTCACAGTAAAGTTATTTTTCACTATCATTAGCTGCCCTATGTAACAAAAAATATAAATTACCACATCTGTTGATCTATCTACCTATATAGACATCTATATTTATATCTATATAAATTTCATGTACACTTCCTTATTATAGGAATTTTTTTGCTAACAATATTCAGACAAGAGCAATTCTTAGGCTAGGCAACTTGATGAGAACTCAAGTAAATATGCTCTGGTAAAGAGCTTCAGTGATTAAAGCATACACTTGGAAATTAGTAAAACATGAACTTGTATGTTGATGCCAGGTCATCTGCATCCCTAATATTTCTGGTGAACACTGAATGACACTAAATGGATAAAATGTTCAAAAACTAATACTAAATATTTGTATAAAGCCTAAGTATTGTTTTGTTGGAGTCAAAAGTTCAAACTATTTAGTAACTAAATTAGGAAGCAAATTTGAGTTATTATTGGTTTATATTCAATTGAGCTAATAAAGATGAGTTTTAATGGGAAATCTATTGGCTCTGCTTACTTATAGTCCCAAAAATGAGAATTTTTATTAGACTTATAGGATAACATTAGGAAAAAATAGTTGAAATAATAAATGTTCACCTGGAATCATTTTTTCCATAATTGTTCAATGTTTCAAAAAAACATAAACCCATGCATATTTGTAGACATGTATACAAATAGCTAAAATATATCTATAGTTTAAAAATTGCTTATGATCTCAGAAATTTTGTTATAGGAACATTTCTAATGGAGATGTTGATATTATATGTGAGTGATAAAATGTACTCCCCTGAAGTTCTCCCTAATGGACTTGGTATAGGTGTTGACTGGGCATCAGATTTTACAGGGGTGGTGCTCCCAGAGGCTACTGCCTCCATTCAGTAAATAAGCACAATTGATCCTATCATCTTGTCTACCTTTTTCAGCTCTCTGAAAATTATTTCATATTTTGTGTTGATCTAACTTAGTAATTGATTTGGAACTACATCACAGGATTGATATCATCTTCCTAGAATAACCTGTAAGTAAAGTAGGTCAGCAGAGCCTGGCAGCAACTGACAGAAAGTGTTTTTATAGCATCAGTGAATGTAAAGGTAAACCTTGGGCAAAATTTTGAAACGTGTAATACCGGCCACCTGCATCCATCCATACATCTCTTTTCTTCACCCCTCCCTTCTACTAGTGTCTTCTATCCTTTTTCCTTTCACCCAATCAAGATATGTTATCAGAAAACAATAGGATAAAAAGACCGATTGTCAAATAAAAAATAATTCCTGGCCATATCAGCACCTATGGCTTTCAGATGCAGTTACATCTCTAGACCCATCTCATTTTTAGAGGAACAAAAAGTCATATTGATAAATTACGTATTCTACTGCTAGTTCTGCCTCTGAATTAACTGGATGACTTTAGAGTGGTTGACATGTCCTTGTAGATATCAGTTTCTCAGTTGAAAAATAAATTCAACTCTATCAGAAGTGTCGAAATGGGCCTTAGTGAGCTCTAGTATGCTCTGTAAAGATTCGTGGAGCCAGAATTGAAGAAAAAGTCAGGCACAATCCATTAAATATAGTTTCACAAAAAAAAATACTATTTACCTCAAAACTGATTCTGGGACTCTGCAACACTTTTAAATGCAACCATATCGAAAATCACATTTTACTCCATGATTTCATTGATTGTCAGACTAAACTTTAGGCCATATCAAGATACCCAGAGCCTCCAGATTCCTCAGGAGAAACTTCAAGCTTGCTTCTCCCCTAGCAGATGACATAAAATGGGAGAGTTTGTCCATGAGACAAGGAAGTAGAGAGTTTTTGGTTTTGTTTTTCCTGTCAAAGTGGTCACAAACTTCAATTTTTAAGGAAAACACATCTTAATATGCATTTCTCGTCAAAGTCAACGTATGTATCTACACTATTCTTTACCTTCTTGGATGTATTAAATGAGGGCAACTATTTGTTTCAATGGTGGAGTAAAGAAAAGGAAAGACTAGAAATGACAAGAAAAACTACCATACTAAGGTTTTAAGCTTCCTGACACATCACATGGGTCTGGTGAAAAAGCAGAGGAATGTGCATTTAAAGATTTTTTTTAAAAATAGGAGAGACAATTTGGGTCTATAGGAAGTAAGAAATGTGACCATGGACATGGGACTTTGGGTAAGAGTTTGGTGTTAGAAAGCAAGTCCATTTTGCTGGGAGGAAGCATTGTGCTATTCTCCTCACCACTGCTTCTTAACGTCTCATGGGTAAAGTGTAGTAAACTGTTTTTAATGTGGTTGTGAAGCATGTTAGTAAAATATAAAAGTGCTTTATATGCATGACTGTATTTGAATTGTTATAGCTGTGTTGACAATATCAACACAACTTCTTGGTAATGGACCTTCATTTTCCAACACATAAGATTAAAATCTAAGTTTAGGGAAATTCTAACGTTAATGTTACTCTAAAGACTTATAAGGTTTATCACATAAAGTGTAACATATAATTATATTAGAAGACATTCTTCAATGCTCTAAGAAAAAAGGGAATTTTGTTCTTGTAACATTGTGTAAATTTTATTTGGACATGTTTTAGAAGCATAAGAAGTTAAAAGGTGATTTTCATTCTTTTTGTCTATTTTCTCATTTGTTTTATTCTAAAACTAGAAAAGAAATTAAAATTCTTAGGTCTATCTATGATAGAAAAATCTTATTTAGTTCAGGAGCTGAGCCGTAACCCTCACTTTAACAGTTTACTTAGGTGACCCCACCGGCGAGTCCAACTCAAGTCTATTACAGTTCATGTACATTCATTTACTGAATAATAAAAGCTTTGAATCAATAGTTCTGAAGATAAAATTTGTGTCAGCACCCCACAAGTTGATAGTCACATTCCATTTCTTAAATTAGAGGTGGGATAAAATGACTTTGCCCAGTATGTAGTCTATGATTAAGAAATTAAAAGAGCATAATATGCAAATTTTCTAGTTAAAAAAATATATTTTATGTGTTTTCTCTCTTCAATTAAAAAGTAATTACTATTCCAAAGTATAATACCACCTGCCAGACAGCCAAAATATATTTTCTCTGAAATTCTTATTAACAAGAAATCAGTGTTACTTGTGTTTTGTGTTTTGTGTTTTATGCAAGAGTGTAATAAATCTCCATTAACTAGGTAAACTACACGTCTTTTTCCTGAAACTTTATACTTTTAGTAATCTGTGATGATATAGTTGATTACGTATAAATCCAAAAAATACCACCAAAATGAAATATTGGAACCAACAAAGAAAATGAGCAGTTATTTTTAATAATCAGTAGTTTGTAGATAATATTTCTCAAATGCCATAATGTATACATACATTAAAACATCACCTTGTACCTGTCTTGTCCATTTTGTGTTTATTGTAACAGAATATCCGAGACTGGATAATTTATAAGGAAAAGAGGATTATTTGGCTCATCATTCTGGTGTCAGGAAAGTTCAGAGTTGGGTAACTGGTAATGGCCTCAGACGGCTTTCACTCATGGAGGAAAGCAAAAGGGGACAGGGTGTGTGCAAAAGGGGATCGCGGTGTGTGCAAGACAGGATGCAGGGAGAATGAAATTGAAGAAGTTAGACTCTTTAACAATCCAACCAATAACAGTAGATTTGTTTCCCAGAATCTGGGAAACCAATTCTTCCCTATGAGAATGCTTCCAGTTTCACCAGAATGGCAACTCGTTTGCTACTTCAAGTATGGCACCAAGCCATCATGAGAGCAGATCCCTCATGCACAAATACCTCCCATTTGGCCCCACCTTCCAAGACCACCACATTGAGAATCAAGTTGCAATATGAGTTTTGGTGGGGACAAACACACCATATCCAAGTGACAGTAGTACTCCATATATATACAACTTTTACTTGTCAATTTTATATATATATATATATATATTAAAAGTTGAACTCAGAGAAATGGAGAGTCGAATGAAGATTATAAGTAGCTAAAGGAAAGGAGGATGGGAAAAGATGGGTCAAAGGGTGTAAAGTTTCAGTTTGATAGGATGAAGAAGTTTTTAAGATGAATTGCGCAGCATGGTGACTATAGTTAATAATAATAAAATGCATACAGTTGACTCTTGAACAACACAGGTTTGAACTCCATGGGTCCACTTAAATGGCAATTGTCCTCCTCTGCCATCCCTGAAACAAGACCAACCCATCCTCTTCTTCAGCCTACTCAATGTAAACAAGAAGAGGATAAAGGTTCTGATGATTCAGTTTCTCTTAACAAGTAATAAATACTTAGCTTAATTTATTGTAAGAATAGACTTTGTAAGACATATAATACATATAATATACAAAATATGTGTCAATTAACTGTTTGTTTTATCAGTAAGGCTTCTAGTCAACACTAAGGTATTAGTATTTAATGTTCTTAGAGAATCAAAAGTTTTACACAGATTTTTAACTATGCAGGAGGTCAGCACCCCAACCCCTAGGTAGTCCAAAAGTCAGCTGTATTTCCAAATTACTAAGAAAGTAGATTTTAAATGTTTGCATCACACACACACACACACACACACACAAAATTAGTGTATATGAGGTAATGGACAGGTTAACCAGCTTGCTTTAATCATTTCATAATGTATCCATATATACATGAAACATCTCTTTTAACCACATAGGTAAATATAATTATAATTTAAGAATGAAAATAAAACAATGAATTAAAATATATTTTTAAAAGAAGCTAAAAATCAAGGAAATATCACGGAAGTAAAGTTGAAGTTGAAAGGAAATACTAGTCACTGTGGAATGAACAGTTGAAAAACACAGTATATATAAATTAACAAAACAAAACAATAAAACAGTTTTACGATGTCAAGAAAATTAACATAGTCATAATAGGTAAGCAAAGAAGATCTAATAGATTGTAAATATATTTAGCCGAATAGAATAGTAGATAGATATGCCTAATTGGGGCACAAACATAAGAAAACCAAATAATCAAATGTAAATCTAAGAATGCATTCAAGAAGTGAATACAGAGAGAGAGAGAGAGAGAGAGAAAGAGAGAGACCCTATATAAAGGATAACAGGAACAAAAGCATCAGCACCACAATATAACCTAGTAAAAATTCTGATCTTTTAAATATAAAGATTCCTTCTCTGGCCAGGATAAAAATATCAAGTAACTTATGAGAGGAAAAAATAAAGTTTGCCTTCAGATTTATTCACAGCAAAATTTAATGTCACAAAAGAATACAGCAATGCCTAAAAACACTCAAAGGAAGACATTGAGCCAAGAATTCTGTATCTAGCCAATCTGTCCTTCACTATAAAAGTTATAGAAAACAATTTTGAAAGTGTAAAAATTTTAAGATTTTTTTTTCTTGACACTGTTTTAAGCATTCTAAGAGTTCACTTGAGGAACTATGGCAAAAAAAGCTGTCAATAAGCTGAAATTTAAAATTTAGACTAAACAAAATACTTGTTTTAGAGTGACAGTGTAGAATGCCTCAATAATAGGGAGAAATAATTGAATTCAGACATGTGGGAAGAGGACAGAAGGAAGATAGGAAGTATCTTCTATTTTTGCCTCATCTGTTTATCCGTGAAGTTAAATATATCATTTTATTCTTACAAATCAAACAATACAACAGTTTTTACCAATTTCCTTATGTTTCTAAAAACAATGGGTATTATGAGGTTGTTCAGTAAAGCATTCTACGTGTATACAATAGGTACATTTAGTTAATAATGTTGTTCGAGTCTTACATACTTTTACTGAGTTTGTGCAACATTTTTCTGTTTACTTGATACATTTCTGAGAGAGGTACATAAAAATCTTTCATTTCAGTTGTTTGCATGGGAAAATTAAGGTATTCGAGCACCATTTGTTGAAGAGACTATTCTTTTCCTATAAATAGTCTTGGCACTTACGTTGAAAATCAACTAATATTTCATGTTTGTTTCTATTTCTGGATTCTCAATTCTATTCCATTGGTTTATAGTTCTATCACTATGCCAGTACTGTGTCGTTTTGATTGCTGTAGTTTTGTAGTAAATTTGGGAAGGCCCCTTACAATTCCACATGAATTTGAGGACTGAAATAAACATTGGTAGAATTTTTGTAAGAGATTACAATGAATCTGGAGATCACTTCGGATAGTAAAGACATCTTAACAAAATTAATTCTTACAGCCCATGAACGTTTGATGTCTTTCCATTTTTTAGGACTTTATTCCTTCTGCAATGTTTTATAGTTTTCTGTGTAAAAATATTTCACCTCCTTAATTAAATTTATTCACAGGTGTTTTATTCTTAAATGCTTTTGTAAAACCAACCATTTTCTTAATTTTCCTTCAAATTGTTTAATGCTGGCATATAGAAACACAACTGATTTGTGTGTGTTCATATTTTATATAGTTGTATTTTTTAAATCTGTAAGATTTATATTTTAGTAGTTATTTAAAGATAACAATATGTAGCCTTAAATTACAAAATTTAATGTTAAGTGACATTTTTATTTTCTGCCTGAATAAGGCAAGCATCTTAAAAAATTAATTTTACCTCTTTCAATAAGTTATATATATACTATATATATTATATATGATGTTTTATAAATATTTTCTTAAGACATATGTTATTGTTGCATATCGTGTTGATTATTTATTATAATTCTTTTCCTCTTGGATAGTTTTTTATTTTTTCTCAGAATGCTCATTAGTATTCCCTTTAGTGTGGGTCTGCTGGTGACAAATTATCCCATTTTTTATTTATCCAAAAATATTTTTATTCATCCTTAATTCCTGAAGTATATGTCCATAGGTACAGTATTTTATCCCCTTTCAATACACAAAATACACATTTTTCTCTATAATTCATTAATTATTTTAAGAGGATAGGCTCTCAGATAAATTGTCTTTTCAAATTTTTATAAAATTCATTGTGTTTTAGAATCAGGTCTTGCTATGCTGCCCAGGCCAGACTTGAACTCATGGGCTCAAGAGATCCCTCTGCTTCAGCCTGTTGAGTATCTAGGACCACAGATGCACACCAATATATCTACCTAAAATTGTCTTTTGAAAGCCTTTATTCTCTGTTTTCCTTCCTTCTTCCTATACGATACTTTAATAGTCTGCTTTTTCACAGTGCACTGTTTTTGCTGATATATGTAGTTTCGTATTTTATCTTTTTGAACATAATAAGCTTAACTATGATAAAATTTGAAATGTTAAAGATGTAAGTATAGGTTAAGCATTCACAATCCAAAAACTTGAAATCTGAAATGCTCCAAACTCTAAAACCTTTTAAGGACTGACATGACACCACAAGTGGAAAATCCACACCTGATGTCATTTGATGGGTCCAGTCAAAACACAGGCACACAACAGTTCATTCAGTGACTCTAAAGTAAAAAGATCATCTCACCCATCTTCAGCTGGAATGTATCTGTATGAGTCCATTCTCACACTGATAATAAAGACATACCTGAGACTGGATAATCTATAAAGGAAAGAGGCTTAATTGACTCACAGTTCTGCAGGACTTGGGAGGCCTCAAGAAACTTACAATCATGGCAGAAGAGTAATCAAGCATGCCCCTCTTCACATGGTGGCAGCAAGGAGAACTGCAGAGCCAAAGAGGCAGGGGGATCCCCTTATAAATCCATCAGGTCTTGTGAGAACTCACTCACTATCATGAGAACAGCATGGAGATAACTGCCCCCATGTTTTAATTACCCCCCACCAGGTCCCTCTCATGACATATGGAGATTGTGGGAAATACAGTTCAAAATGAGATTTGGATGGAAACACAGCCTACCATACCAATATCTTTCCCATGCATGCCCAGATTCCCCTATATAAGCATGCCACAAATGTTAACAAAATCGCACTTATGAAGGCCATACACATCAGTGGCAAGTTCCTTACAATGCTCTACATGGGGCCAAGACCTATGTCCACTAACCTTTGATCTGTAACGGAAAGGTATTGTATTGTTGAAAATGTCAAAAAGACCTGCAGATACCTACATCAGTAACAGTGATAAAAGGAGGAAACATTTTTTTTTATACTTAGCACAGAATTCAAGCTACTAGAGACTCTGAACAATGGTGAGAGTTTGAAATATACGGAAGAGTATGATACTGGAATGTCCACCATATGTGACCTGAAGAAACAAAAAGATAAATTGCTAAAGTTATATGCTTTAGTGATAAATAGAAAACACTGTATGAAGCTAAAAATGAAGATCTCAACTGTGTGTTGGAAGAATGAAACTGTTAACATTGTAGTGAACACATGCCACCTAATGGTATGCTGATCAAGAAACAAGCAAACATCTAAAACAACAGAAAATTGTAGAAAACTGTGAATATTCAGTGGGCTGAAGAAATTCAAGAAAATACATGGCATTAAATTTTTAAAGATCTACGGTGATAAAGCATCTGATAATCATGAACCCATGGAGAAATTCATTGACAAGGTTGCCAAAGTCATCACCAATGAAAATGTGATGTAGAACAAGTCTCTAATGTTGATGAAACATTAGAGTTTTGACATTATTGCCACAGAAAGACACTAATGAGAAAGGAACTGATGAGGCAGTTTCTACAAAAATTGAGAATGCCAAGGACAGAATAACTATGCTGGAATGTGCCAATGCAGCAGGCAGGCATAAGTGTAAATTTGCTGTGATAGGCAAAAGCTTGCATCCTCACCATTTTCAAGCAGTGGATTTTTTACCAGTACATTATGCTAACAAAAAATCATGGAAACCAGGAACTTGTTTTCTGATTGGTTCCACAGAGAGTTGGTACTAGTGGTTTATGCTCTCTGCAAGAAAGCTGGATGGGATAACAACTGAAAGATTTTGTTATTTATTTATTTGTTTATTTATTTATTTATTTAGACAACCGTTCTTCTCATCTTGAAGCTCAATTTTTCACCAAAAAACTTTATGCTATGTACTTTCCTCCAAATTTGACTTTACTGATTGAGCCATGTGACCAGGGTATCTTTAGATCAATGAAGAATAAATATAAACAGCACTTCTTAAATGCTTTCTTAAACAGCATTTTAGCAGCACTAAACGGAGGCATGGGACTGGAAGGTTTTCAAAAGGAATATAGCATGAAGGCTACTGTATATGCTGTTGTCAATGCTTGGAACTCAGTAACTAAAGACACAGTTGTGCATGCCCGGCACAACCTCTGGCTTGTAACTGTGTTCAATGATGATGATTAAGAAACTGCTAGCTTTGAAAGATTCTTTATGTTGAGTGGGAAAAAAATGGAGAGAAGATGCTAGTAGAAGGGAGGGATGAAGAAAAGAGATGTATGGATGGATGCAAGTCTGATCTTACATATGCAAAAAAGTAAATATATCTTCAGAGTTTGTCAGTAAGCTGGAAGAAGTAGACATTGAAGATATTTTAACATCAATGATGTGGCTCTGGTTGTTTATTCATTGGCCATTGGTGTTGATGAAGCAAGGTGATTATGATATCAGTGATGATGAAGATAATATTGCTAACACTGAGAAAAAATGCCTAGAGACAATGTGAAGAAAATGTGTGATGGGCTTTTTGAAGGATTAGAGTTGTGTAAATTGGTAACAACAAGTTTTTATGTTAGTTTATAAAGTCAAAGAAAGGTTTCTAAGACAAGAATGATTATTAATGAGACAGATGACTCTGGAGGAAATATTTTTAAAAGCCTTTCAACAGAAAACCTCCTCACCACTAGAGGAACTGCTTCCTGGTCCATTAAATGCTTCTAATGTTTTTCAACAAAAAAATTAAAACCAGTATATATTAATACTTTTTTCTGAGATAGAGTCTAACTCTATTGCCCAGGCTGAAGTGTAGTGGCGCAATCTCAGCTCACTGCAACCTCTGCCTCCCAAGTTCAAGTGATTCTCCTGCCTCAGCCTCCCGAGCAGCTGGGACTACAGGTGTGCATCACCACACCTGGCTAATGTTTTTGTATTTTTAGTAGAGATGGGGTTTCACCACGTTGGTCAGCCTGGTCTCAAACTCCTGACCTCAAATGATCCGCCCTCATCAACCTCCCAGAGTGCCAGTGTACGTTAACTTGTATCAAAACACAGCGTCTTAATTGGAGACTGAAAGCCTGCAGTTGTTTGTTTTTGCTTTTGTTTCACAGCTGATCCAGGTATTCTCGTGATCTTAATGTGCTGCTTAGTTACACTGAACACATTATATTTTGCTGCATTAACGATACTTAAAATTTTTTAAGTACTTATGTGTGAATAAGTTTAAGAAATTTTCAGGCGAGGATGGTGCCAATCAACTAAGATTGTCCACATAGGTGGCTGAGATAGTGACATCCTTGCTTTCTGATGGTCTCATGTACACAAACTTTGTTTCACACACAAAATTATTAAACAGATTGTATGAATTACATAGAGGTTATGTGTCTAAGGTATATATGAAACACAAGTCAGATCAGAATGTATTTCACTAGACATTTATTCATAAATTATGATTTTATTAATTATTTTACATTCTGTTTTTGTTTATTTTATCTTAGCTAGTTTTTGGCACATGTGCATCTTCAGCATATTATTTTCTTATTTATTTACACTGCAGTAGAATTTCATTGTAGAAGTTCATTGTAAGCAAGGAATAAAGTATAATTCATACCTGGCACCATATAGTTTTGATGTACTAATTTTATAAAATTAAATGTTATATTATTTACAAATCCTTCATAAGTGTTATATATATTATCAATCATCATTTATATATATTAACAAAATGGGCTAAAAACTGAGAAGCCATTGTTATTTTCAACAAAGGACTTGATTTAGAGAATGAAAAATGCCTACACACACGCAGACACACACACACACTCACATACACACACCCCTGATTAATAATGCAGGTTGTCACACAATTTAAGGAATAATTGAACTAAGCCTTTTTAAGGACAGGCAACAAAACCGTTCTATGTATCTAAATAGCAGGTTAAAGTATATGAGATAGAATTGACAAGATTCAATGCAATAATCCAATATTTGTGTCTCTTGGGGAAGACAAAATGCCTATTCTATCCTAATTTAGGGGCTCACTTTGATAGTAATCAACTATGAACCAAGTAGCCAAGTACATGGATGCGATTTAAGTGTTATCCCTGTATAGAGAACCATTCTTGATGAAGAATCTACTACATCAACTAAAAGAATTTAAGTCTAGCTTCTTTCATTTTTTAAAATCTGTCATGATGTTTTGATTAAGGTAAACTTACATGAAATCAGATAAAATGGAACAGAGACACACCCATTCAACAAAGAATATGGTCCCAATATTCTTTATGTATTAGCTGTGGAAAATTGAGAAAGATATTTACTGTCTCTGTTCCTTGATTTCCTCATTTCTAAGTAAGAATAACATTTTTATTAGTGTTATTGTGAGGACTAGAAAACTTAATGAATGAAAATCCTTGAAATTAAAATAGTGTCTGGTATATAACATAATACATAATAAAGCATCTAAAACTTAAAATATTATTGGTAATATGACTGCTTTTATTATTATTACTATTTTCACATGATAGAGATTTTTCTTGTGGCAGATAGAATGACAATATTATCTTTCTGAACCACAATGGGCTCTTCAATGGTCTTGACACACTAAGAATTTTACACAAGAAGTTTGGGCTTACCACTGAGCAATTCATAATCTAGATAACTATCTGGTAGGGTGATTGACAAGTTCAAAAGAGAAAAAGGTGCAAACAATGCGAAGAACACTTAAGGCAAGTATTCAACTACATATTTGGAAACAAGTGAATGAAATTGTTTATGTCTCAAATAGAAAAAATATTATAACAGTCTACAGGTGTTGCATTAGTGTTGTGTGCTTGTCTTTACAAGTGGACAGATAAATAAAAACAAATATGTTTTTAAAATTCCAACATGTTGTAGTTTGAAAGTGTGTCTCTCTCAGTAAGTGGAATCATAAAATTTGGCTCAACTTTTAGATAAATTTGGAGTTAAATACAAACACACACGTGCTTCTAGATGAATTTATATACATATATATGGTTTTTGTTTGTTTGTTTGTTTGTTTGAGATGGAGTCTCGCTCAGTCGCCCAGGCTGGAGTGCAGGGGCAGGATCTCAGCTCAGTGCAAGCTCCGCTTCCCGGGTTCACGCCATTCTCCGGCCTCAGGCTCCCGAGTAGCTGGGACTACAGGTGCCCGCTACCTCGCCCGGCTAGTTTTTTGTATTTTTTAGTAGAGACGGGGTTTCACCGTGTTAGCCAGGATGGTATCGATCTCCTGACCTCGTGATCCACCCGTCTCGGCCTCCCAAAGTGCTGGGATTACAGGCTTGAGCCACCGCACCCGGCCCCTGAATTAATATTTTTATTGTAATATGCACAACTATTAAAAATAACCAAAAGTGGTATATCAGTGACCAAAAAAGAAATTCTTTACCCATCTTTTTCTCTCAGCTCTCTGCTTGGAATAAAATTATTGCCAATGTAGTTAAAGTTTCACTTGGTGTTAGTAAAGGAAATAAATTATTATGCCAGTATCTTTGAGTAAGACAGTTCAGTGATTCATTATGCAATATTTTGGATGAAATCTCAGACAACATAGACATTAAAGAATGCTTGCCAGCTATTAAAGCCTGAGCTAAATTCTCATCATTTTTCCCTTCCCGTGGAGGGTAGGCTAAGGAATTCACAGAGAAGGAATGTGGTCGGCTGGCTTACTGCCTGTAGTCCTTGGAAGGATTGCCCAGATCTGCTAACCTTGCATGTGTCTCCACAGGTGCAACAGATAGCCCAAATCTGAGTGATTGGAAGAACATAATACTTGCAATGGCAGCAATGTGGGAGCAAAGAGACTTCATCATGATATCTCAGCAGAGGGTGACAGTTGTCCAGCTCATTAGATGCCAGGTAATAAAGGACAAATCTTTCCAAAATTCTACTGCCCATCTGTTTTCTTCTGCCTAAGCCATCCCAATAGCTTGCTTATCTGGGTACTGAGGTCACATGTCAACATGAACAGTCAAATAAAAATTGTAATTCATTTACAATGAATTAGTAATTTGAACAATCAAGACTAAACAGACTGAAAAAAAAAAGCAGAAAAAAGAAAAAAGAATGAACTCTTGGATTTATTATGGTTCATTTATAGGAGAGAATTTTAATACAATGCATAGAGAATAATCAAGGATACTTTAGCATGCAACACCAATAATTCTTTCTAACTGGAATAACATAACATGTTTATTTAGAAATGAATAGGTAAACCGAAGAGAGAAAATTCACTGAGAACATCAAAGAAAAAAAGTGATTTTTAAATAATTAATGTGATAAAAAATGGGGAGAGTAGAATACCTAAAACCTAAAAGTTAGTAATTTCAGATGAGAACATTAAGAAATGGTGAATTAATAATTACAGAAATAATTTAAAAATCAAAATCTCAATATTACTTAAGTTTTCGGTTGAAAACACTATCAGGAAAAATTAATGAAACAAAGATATACATATTTAAGATTAACTAGTGCATTTCCAGAATAATGAGAAAAGTCTTGAAAAAATGAGATGTAAGAAAATGAAACATAACCACACATATTTAGAGGAAAATAATATAAAAAATATAAGTGCATCTATTATCAAAATAAGTGACAAGTGACAGAATTACTTTTTAAAAAGACATTAATTTTAGAATTGACCTAAAGCAAAATTGATGAATAGAAAAATGTGAGCATAAAACGTACAAGGCAATCACAAAGAAAAATAGAATAGCAAAGTAAAATTTAAAGTCAATGTCTTTAAAAAAAACAAATGATTTAATTATAAACTCAGTGTAAAATATATAGCCCTTGAACATTCATTCATAAAAATAAAGACATATACAGGGAGAACTTCATGAAATATATTCATAGCTAAACCTTTTAAAGTACATTCTTTCAATAAAATAAGTTGTGGTTTTATTTTATTTCAGGTTTGGGGGTACATGTGCAGATGTGTTATATAGGTAAATTGGGTACCATGGGACTTTGGTGCATAGATTTTTTTTCCACCCAGGTAATAAGCATAGTACCTAATAGTTTTTCTATCCTCACCTTCTTCCCACCCTCCACCCAGTGTTAGCAACTTAAAGGAGATCTTTTTTTTCCAAATTTCAAATAATATCACAATAATTCTTTCTAAATATTTATATTCCTTTAAAATTTCAGCTTCGCTGGATATGATAAGCTGATATGGCCTATACAATCTCTGTTTATGAAAATCATTGTAATTTTAGTTTTTTCTCACTACATAAATTTTCATGTGAAATTTAGAAAACACAAGTATGTATATATCCTTGGACTATAGGGCAATCCTTTGTGTATATTAAGGGAGGCTTGCTATTTGTTAATCAAATATTCCACAGATCTTTGAATATGTGATATGTCACATTTTCATGTAGAAGTAGATTTATTCCTCAGAATTGCATATTTTTGAATGTTATTGTAAAACATGTTTTTTAATTTTATTTTTTATTTTCTCTTATAAGTAAAAGTACAATTGACCTTTTATCCAGTGATCTAATTATATCTCCCAATTAGTTAAAATTGTTAGTAGATACTTGATATATACATAATTTATACAATAATAATAAATAAGCATAATGTTATTTTTATTTATTTTCAATATTTATATTTCTATTTTTGCTGTATTGTACTGAGTAAGAAGACCTCTAGAACAATGAGAAGACATTATTTAATGTCTTCAAAATGTCAAAAATAGAAGACATAATTTAAACATTAATAGATGTTTTTAAGTGAAAAGTGTAAACAAGACAAAACATGAGAAAATAGAAAAATTGCAACTTTGATGGAAAGAAAAAAAGAATGAATGCACTCACCCTGTGTTTTAGTCTAAATATTTGTGATTTCCCAAAATTCTTATGTTGAAATCCTAACCCCCAGTGTGATGGTATAAAGAGGTGGGGCATTTAGCAGGTAATTAGGTTGGTATATAGTAAAGTCATGAAGGTAGAACCCTCATGTATGGCGTTACTAATCTCATAAAAAGGACTCCAGAGAGCTTTTTTGCCCTCTTTTTGCCTTGTGAGAACATACATAGGAAGAATTCAGAAGTCTGCAATCCTGAGAAGGGTCCCCACCAGGACTTAGCCATGCTGGCACTCTCTTCTTGAACTTTTAGTCTCCAGAACTGTGGGTAACTAATTCATTGTTTATAAGTCACCCAGTCTATGCTACTAAGTTATAGCAGCCCAAACTAAGACGCGATGTAAAGAATTCTTTCAAATTACAACAAGACAACATACATTGAAAACCAGTCAACCATTTTAAAAGATTAACTTAACAACAACAACAACAACAACAAAAAATTAAATAGCTAGAAGTCTTGGTCAACCTTAGGAATGATCAGTGAACTATGTTAAGGAAAAATACACAAAAATTCATTCAACTGTGAAAAGTTGGAAAAATTCCCAGTAAGTCCACTTATCTGAGTTGAACATGGTATATCATCTTATATTTTATAAATAATAGAAGGATTTTGTTTAAATTACAAAATTGTTTTGTGGGAATGATAAAGGTTCCCCTAAAATTAATAAGCTGAAGTCTTAACCCCAGTACATGAAAATGAGAATGTTTCTGATTTGGAGTTAAGGCATTTAAAGACGTAATTAAGGTAAAATGGGGTCATCCAGGTGCTCCCTAACATAATATAACTGGAGTCCTTATAAAAAGAGATTAGGTCAAAGACAGACACCATATAAATACAGAATAAGAAGGCATCGATCTGCACGCCAAGGAGAGAGGTTTCAAAACACCAAATCTACCAACACTTTGATCATGGACTTCTAGCTTTCAAGATGGTGAGAGAATAAATCTCTGTTGTCTAAAGGACACAGTTTGTGGTATGTGTTTATGGCATCTCCAGCAAACTAATACAGAAGAAAGAACAAAATGGGACATGGTTTAGACGTCTCTGATAGATTAAGATTATGTACATACACACTTTAATGTTAATAGTTACCATCATTTATTTCTTTTATTTTATTTGCCAACATTTCAGTAATATTAATCTGAATATTTACCAAATATACATGCAATATGTAAATAGCCTTAAATGATGTCCATGTCACTTGGAACATTTTATTTTCATTTATCCATGAATTTTTTCAGCAAGGGCTAAGGCATCATTATTAAGGACTAGTCCGCTGATTGTAGTTCCATACTAAATCTCTTGTATAAACCACAACATAATAAAAATTTAAAAATTCCTATTTTGAGTTTATTTAAAATGAAACCATTTTAAGAGAGCTATAAAGGAAACAGAGTACAGAAACTTTTTAGAGTACATATTTTCTAGAATTTTAGCCTATTTCACCTGCCTAAAATGATTGCAGTTTTTAAGCAAACTTACAGAATATTTCTCAATTACCCTAGCTTTCATACAATTTTCTTGTCAAATTCGAATTTTATAGACTTACATACTTACCACATGATACAGTAAACAGTAGTCTAAATAATACTTGCTCTGTTAGTGAGCTCAGGCTGCCATAACAAAATACCATAGACTGAGTGACTTAAATAATGAAAATTTATTTTCTCATGGTTTTATGGACTGGAAGATCAAAGACGAAAGTGCTGACTGATTCAGTTTCTGATGCAGTTACCTACATTTTTGCTTTGACTTCACATGATCTCTCTTCCATATGGACAGGGAGAGAGTGGGAGCTCTCTTTCACTCTTCTTATAAAACCACCAACCCTATAGGATTAGGGCCCTACTCTTACGGCTTCATTTAATGTTAATTACCTCCAAAAGTCCTATCTCCAAGTACAGTCACATTTGGGTTTTGTGATCCAATATGTGAATTTGGGGAGGACACATGTCACCCCATAACAGTTGCTAATACCATGGTAATCACTAGGGAACTAGTTGAAGCAAATGTGTACAGGCCTTTTGTCTGCATTCATTAAACACACCAGGGGTTTTAGTTTTAAAGGATTCATAAGGGAGAAGAGCATTTGTTACTCTTGTGAGCAGGTGACTTGAGTGCCAGCTGAGAAGACTGATTAATTATGGAAATGGAAGAAGTGCAGGAAGCAAAGCATTCAGAATATTATAGAAGGTATAATCTCATTCTAAAAAAAAAAACACAAATAAACCCTTTATTTCCGTCTCCTGCCTGATTGCCCTGGCCAGAACTTTCAATACTATGTTGAATAGGAGTGGTGAGAGAGACATCCTTTTCTAGTGCCGATTTTCAAAGGGAATGCTTCCAGCTTTTGCCCATTCAGGATGATAGTCTCCGTTTGCAGATGACATGATTTGTATATTTATAAAGCCTCATCATCTCAGCCCCAAAACCACATTAAGCTGATAAGCAACTTCAGCAAAGTCTCAGGATACAAAATCAATGTACAAAAATCACAAGCATTTCTATACACTAATAATAGACAGAGAGCCAAATCATGAGTGAATTCTCATTCACGATTGCTACAAAGATAAGAAAATACTTAGGAATACAACTTACAAGGGATGTGAAGGACCTCTTCAAGAACTACAAACCACTGCTCAAGGAAATAAGAGAGGACACAATCAAATTGAAAAACATTCCATGCTCATGGATAGGAAGACTCAATATCTTAAAAATGGCCATACTACCCAAAGTAATTTAGAGATTCAAGGCTATCCCCATCAAGCTACCATTGACTTTCTTCACAGAATTAGAAAAAACTACTTTAAATTTCATATGGAACCAAAAAAGAGCTCATATAGCCAAGAAGATCCTAAGCAAAACGAACAAAGCTGGAGGCACCATGCTACCTGACTTCAAACTATACTACAAGGGTACAGTAACCAAAACAGCATGGTACTGGTACCAAAACAGATATTTGGAACAACGGAACAGAGGCCTCAGAAATAACACCACACATCTGCAACCATCTGAGCCCCGAAAAACCTGACAAAAACAAGCAATGCAGAAAGGATTCCCTATTTAATAAATGGTGCTGGGAAAATTGGCTAGCCATATGCAAAATACTGCAACTGTACCCCTTCCTTATACTTTTTACAAAAATTAACTGAAGATGGATTAAAGACTTACATGTAAGACCCCAAATCATTAAAAAAAACCCTAGAAGAAAACCTAGGCAATACCGTTCAGGACATAGGCATGGGCAAAGACTTCATGATTAAAACACCAAAGGAAATGGCAACAAAGCCAAAATTGACAAGTGGGAACTAATTAAACTAAAGAGCTTCTGCACAGCTAAAGAAACTATCATCAGAGTGAACAGGTAACCTTCAGAATGGGAGAACATTTTTGCAATCTATCCACCTGACAAAGGGCTAATATCCAGAATCTACAAGGAACTTAAGCAAATTTACAAGAAAAAAACAACCCCATCAAAAAGTCGGCAAAGGGTATGAACAGACACTTCTCAAAAGAAGACATTTATGCAGCCAACAAACTTATGAAAAAAAGCTCATCATCACTGATCATTAGAGAAATGCAAATCAAAACCACAATGAGATACCATTTCATGCCAGTTAGAATGTCAGTCATTAAAAAGTCAAGAAACAACAGATGATGGAGAGGATGTGGAGAAATAGGAATGCTTTTACACTGTTGGTGGGAGCGTAAATTAGTTCAACCATTGTGGAAGACAATGTGGAGACTCCTCAAGGATTTACAACCAGAAATACCATTTGACTCAGCAATCCTATTACTAGGTATATAACCAAAGGATTACAAATCATTCTGCTATAAAGACATATGCACACATATGTTTATTGCAGCACTATTCACAATACCAAAGACTTGGAACCAACCCAAATGTCCATCAATGATAGACTGCATAAAGAAAATGTGACACATATATACTGTGGAATACTATGCAGCCATTAAAAAGGATGAGTTTACGTCCTTTGTAAGGACATAGATGGAAACCATCATTCTCAGCAAACTAACACAGGAACAGAAAACCAAACACTGCATGTTCTCACTGATAAGTGGGAGTTGAACAATGAGAATACATGGACACGGGAGGGGAACATCACATACCAGGGCATGTTGGGGGGTGGGGGGCTAGGGGACGGATAGCATTAGGAGAAATACCTAGTGTAGGTGACAGGTTGATGGGTGCAGCAAACTACTATTGCATATGTATACCTACATAAAAACTTGCATGTTCTGCACATGTATCCCAGAACTTAAAGTATAATAATTAAAAAAAATAAAACATCATATATTTGTAAAATCTTTTAGACTTTCCAGTGGCCTGACAATGGTCGTGGTTATAGAAGCTTTTCTACTTTTGCTTCTTGCTCATTTCCAGGCCTCTTTCTCCAGGCTTCTAAGTGAGTCTGTGATTCCCTAATATTGTTCCAGTAATTTCTTTTTGCACTTAAGTTAGCTAGAGTTATCAACAGTCAAGTAACATGAGTGATACAAAAACTGTTTTTATTTGTGGGTTAAAGACAATGGATCTGGAGTGCAAACATTAGATGGTCCTAAAAGCAGAGAAAAATCCAGTAACTACGGTTGTGGTTCAGCCTCCAATATGTCCTTGTGTGCGTGTGCATAACTAGGCAGAATAAAGAAGTGCAAAGTTATATGTTACTTTTATTTACCAGAACTTAGTACTTTTAAATTACTGTAAATGAATTTGGTATTGGATGTGCAAAATTATTTTAACACACAATATCATCTTCTCTCTTGTCACAGAGCATTGATATGCTAATTACCAAATACTCATTTATTTATTAAATTAGTTCCCCAACTAGGCATTTATGCAAACTTAGTTCAAAAATACATTAGAGTAATTCAGACTATTAACACTATATTTCTTTTAAAAATATATAATCCATATTGTTCAGTAATTGCTTCCACATAAATCTCTTATCAAGCTATAATATATAATTTGCTAAGAATTATATCAGGATCATTTAACTCTCTCTCGCCCTTAAAAAAAAATGTCTAAATATATGTTAGACTGCAGTTTAATTTTAAAGGAAAAGCATCTGGGAAAAACGGCTTACCATTACATTTGCAAGGGAGATTATTGTAAAACTTTAAAGTTCTTTATTAGTATAATCATGGATTATACATGTGCATTCAAAAATTTTGGTCTTGAGATAATTTTTTAATCACTAACAAAGCGCATATATGCTAACCATAGGTCCTATAGAGAAGAGAACAGCAACATTTATCTGAGAAATGTCATCTGTGCAGAACAAAAGGGACAATACAGAGAGAATTTGCCTAGCGAGAGGTTATTAATCTTAGAAATCAATATCTATAAATTCTCATCAGTTATGTTTCAAATGAAAGTAATTATGCAATAATAACATTGATGGTTTAAAATATTAAGCTTTTTTGGTAAAGAAATAACTATTCTTTGTCATGTACAATAAGAACTGGAAGCATGAGCGGTCTATTCTTTATGGATGGTTATAAATTATCAAATATCAATATATTTTAAAATATAGTGGGATATTAAATTGTGTGATTATAAGGAAAACTGGTTTTACAATTAGTATTTTTCTGTAAGTAAGTTTATGTACCTTCAGAATATTAACAACTATGATCTGATAATATGCATTGAGGGAAATTCTTAACTAAGAAAATTTAGCAGTATTCTGATTTTCTATGTGCATAGTAGAGTTAAGTCTATTGGATATTTCATAGACGGTCATGAGGTACTTTCTGAGATTAGAATTATAATAAAAATACAGTGATATTTCTTCTTAAGGATTTAATAATGGATTATTTCTTGAGACCAATAGTTGAAAAAGTAATTGTAAATATAATGTCAGTTCAAAAATAACAGCACATGGATTAGTTACAGAAAACAGGGTACATCCTACTTCACATATATTTATTACTTTTCTGGCATCTGAGACACTACAGAGGTTATTTAGCCAGATATGCATTTCTTAAAGTAATATAATATTCTGCCTCCAGTCAAGTGCAACCAATTATAGGTGTTTTGATGTCATTAACATGTTGATTTTTATCTCCAGTTTATGCCCCCAAAACTCTGTTCAAAGTAATAATTTAAGATCTATAACTATTTAGAGCCCAGAATTATTCTGTAAAATGTCTTCTGTGACTAACATGACATCTAGAAAACGTCATGTAGAAATACTGATACAATAGAGGGTTTTACTAAACTCGGGAACTATAACAAAGAAAAATAAAATGGTTAGGAAGATTTTTTATCGTGTTTTAATGGGGATTTGCTTTGAGATATTGTGACATGGTAGGACTGCTTCCCAGAGTCATCAGCCAAGGTTTTAAAAGGAGAAGGCTAGATTGGAGGGGTTTTTGTGGGATCATATTAAATAATTTTTGAGAGATTATTTTGTGCAATAATGTCAAAATCACTTGCTACAAATTGGTAAGAAGATGATGTTTTCAAAACTATATGAATGAGTAGAAACTCTTATTCACACAAAAACAAATACATATGCATGTACACATACACATTTATGATAATGACTCATGCTTCAGTAGAAAAATTATATTTAAAAAAGACTACAAATTATTTACCTCCAATATTAAGTAACATTATTAATAATGCAAAGATGTGCTATTAAGCCTATTAAAATTAAAAATAATCTTAAAAATTCCAAATCTTTTGCATTTGTATTAAAATCTCCCTAGAAATCTTAACGTTGAATGATGGGCCCAAGATTTGTGTAATGGACTTATTTAGATCTTTTAAAGCACTTGTTTTGTTCGTTTCATTTTCAGATCATTTTATTATTGGAGTCCACAGATAATTTCTTTGAATGGTTTCTAGGATGCTGTTTACAAAAGAATATGACAGTGTGGTACTGCATCTGTATCCTACTTAGGATTTTTGGTGATGATTGTTCTATTTCTACCATATATTCTGGAGTAACAAGCCTATATGATAAGAAAATATGAATAAATGAGATGTCTAAAAAATAGAAAGAATAATATGAAAATATTGTTACTGAAAAATGAGATTATAAACCCTGAAAATCCTAATCGGTGAAAAAGTGTTAAAAACTATAGGGCCACTGCTTAAGTAAACATTATTTCTGATAAAGATAAGTAATTAGAATTAATATGAATAAACACGTGCACACATACACACACAAACAGAACAGACAGATTGGCAAAGAAAAGTTTCATTTCTTAATTGAACTTTACCAATATTCCCAATACATCTATATATTTTAAAAACCTGGGGTAGAAAAATCTGTGGAAAAATAAATGGGAATATTGATGAAATTAGTAATTGTGAAAGTTATGTAGCATTTGGATCTCTTGATTTTCTACCCTCGATTATGATTTTTATTCATTCTTAAACAGTTGCTATTTTTATTGCAAATAATATATTTCTTGCCACACTGATTAGTTTACTTGAATTTTTTAAACCAAAGGACATAATCTGATAGTTCTCAGAGGTGTTATATTTATTATAGTGTATTTTAAAATCTATGCTAAAATTTAATGTTAACACATTAAATAAATGTTAACATTTAAAATAAAACTAAATATTATTCAATAGTCTATTTAAATTTGGCTTTGTAACATTCTAGAGTTTTATTACAACTATTAATAATGCATTTATTTTTAATATACGGAACATTACATAGATTTACTCTCTAAACACTAGAGTTGTGCATTATAATGATTTTTTTCACTTTCTAATCAAAGTGAGATACTTCAAGATAAGTTCATTTTTTCCATTTTTGTTTTTTATTGAGATGAAATATGCATAAAAAATTTACCATGCTTATCATTTTCAAATGTATGGTGCAGTGGTAATAAATATTTATATGTAGTTTTCCCCTCACCTCCCCCTCTCCACTATCCTTCCTAGCCTTTAGCTACTCTCTGTCTTCATGAGATCCACCTTTAAGAGATGGATCTCATGTGAGAACATGTGCTATTTGTCTTTCTGAGTTTGGCTTATTTCACTTAATATAATTACCTCAAATTCTGCAGAATTTCATTCTTTTTTATGGCTAAATAATGTTCCATTGCATATGTGTATCACGTTTTCTTTCCCATTCATCCATTGATGGGCACATAGTTGGATGCCATATTTTGGTTGTTGTAAATAGTGCTCCAATAAACAGGGAGTGCAAATATCTCCTCAATGTACTGATTTTATTTTCTTTAAATATATGAGTGGCAGAGGGATTGCTAGATCATATAGTGTCTCTAGTCTGAGTTTTTCTGAGGAGACTCCATAGTTTTCCATAGTGGCTGTACTAATCTACATTCTTATCAAAAGTGTAAAAGCGTTCCACTTTCTCCACATCTTTACTGGCATCTATTATTGCCTGTGTTTTTAGTGAAAGCCATTTTAGTTGGAGTGAGATGACATCTCATTGTGGATTTGATGTGCATTGCTCTGATGATTAGTGATGGTGAGCATTTTTACATATCCCTGTTTTTCATTTTTATGTCTTATTTGAGAAATGTCTACTCAGAATTTTTAAATCAGATTTCTTCCATTGAGTTTTCTTTATGTATTCTGGTCATTAATTCTTGTCAGATGGATACTTTGCAAATATTTTCTCCCATTCTATGGGATGTCTCTTCACTCTACTGTTTATTTCCTTGGCTGTGCAGAAAGATTTTTAGCATGATGTAACCCCATTTGTCTATTTTTGCTTTGGTTTCCTGTGCTTTTGGGGACTTATATAAAAAATTTTTGCTTAGAACTATGTCTTGGAGTGTTTCCCCCGATGTTTTTTTCTAGTAGTTTCATAGTTTCAGGTTTTTGATGTAAGTATTTAATACATTTAACTTGATTTTGGGAGAGACGTAGGTGTCCAGTTCTATTCTTCCACATACAGTTAATCTAGTTTTTCAGCATCGTTTATTGAAAAGACAATCCTTTCCCCATTGTATGTTCTTGGCATCTCTGTTGAAGTTGAGTTTGCTGTAAATGTGTAGATTTATATCTGGATCCTCTATTCTGTTCCATTGGTTTACGTGTGTCTGTTTTCATGCCTGTGCTATGCTGTTTTGGTTACTATAGCTTTGTAAAACTTTTGAGGTCAGGCAGTCTGATGCCTATAGCTTTCTGTTTGTGTTCAGGATTGTATTGGCTATTTGGGGTGTTTTATAGTTCCATATAAAATTTAGGATTTTTTTTTCCGTTTCTGTGAAGAATGTCATTGATGTTTTGATAAGGATTACATTGAATCTGTAAATTAACTTGAGTAGTATTGACGTTTTGACAATATTGGTTCCTCCTGACAAT
Source organism: Theropithecus gelada (assembly GCF_003255815.1). Lineage (NCBI taxonomy): Eukaryota > Metazoa > Chordata > Mammalia > Primates > Cercopithecidae > Theropithecus > Theropithecus gelada. Next base: position 99,091,133 of record NC_037681.1, read on the forward strand.
ATTGGTTCCTCCTATCCATGCTCAGGGAATCTCTTTCCACTATTTTGTGTGTCCTCTTCAGTTTCTCTCAGCAGAGTTTTATAGGTTTTCTTGTATACATCTTTAATTTATTGGTTAGATTGACTCCTAGATATTTTATATTTTTTGTAGCTATTGAAAATGTGATTGCTTTCTTGATTTCTTTCTCAGATTGTTTGTTGTTGGTGTATATAAATGCCACTGATTTTTGTATGTTGACTTTGCATCCTGCAACTTTATTGAATTTATCACTTCAAAGAGGATTTTTGGTGGCATCTTTAGGTTTTCCTAATATAAGTAATAATGGCTACAAACAAGGATAATTTGACTTATTCCTTTCCAATTTGGATACCATTTTTTCCCCTTTTTCACCTAATTGTTCTGGCCACAACTTACAGAGCTTTGCTGAATAAAAGTAAAAGTGGGCATCTTTGTCTTGTTCCAGTCCTTAGAGAAAAGGCCTTCAATGTTCTCCTGTTCAATACAATGTTAACTGTGGGTTTGTCATATGCAACTTTTATTATTTTGAGGTATGTTTCTTCAATAAAGATTTTCATGAGGATTTTATCATAAAGTGATATGGAATCTTATATGCTGTTTTGTCAAATAATAAGGTAATCACATAATTTTTATTCTTTATTATGTTACTATGATGGATCACATTTATGGATTTATGTATGCTTGCATCCCTGGGATGGATCCCACTTGACCATGGTAAATGATCTTTTAGATGTGTTATTGAATTTCATTTGCTAGTATTTTGTTAAGGATTTTCACATCTATGAACATCAGCGATATTGATCTGTAGTTTTCTTTCTTTGTTATGTCCTTGTCTGGTTTTGGTATTAGGGTAATGCTGGAATCATAAAATAGGTAATGGGATTATTCCTCCCTCTTCAGTTTTTTGAAGAATTTGAGTAGGACTGGTATTAGTTCTTCTTTAAATGTCTGGAAGAATTCATCAGTGAAGCCATCAGGTCCTGAACTTTTCTTCAGTGGGAAACTTTTTATGGCTTTGATCTTATTACTCATTATTGGTTTGTTCAGGTTTTCCATTTCTTCATAATTCAATCTTGGTAGGTTGTATGTGTTCAGGAATGTATCCATTTCTTCTAGACTTTCTATTTTGTTGGCATATAGTTGTTCATAAAAGTCTGCAATAATTCACTGAATTTCAGAGGTCTCATTTATGTCTCCTTTTTAATTTCTAATTTTATGTCTTCTTTTTTGGTCTAGCTAAAGATTTGTCAATTTTGGTTAACTTTTTCAAATAAATGACTATTTGTTTTGTTGATCCTTTGCATTTTTTAGTCCTAATTTTATTTGTTTATCCTTTAATATTTATTATTTCTTTCCCTTTACTTATTTTGGGCTTTTTTTTTTCCTTGCTTTTCTAATTCCTTGGGGTGCATCATTAAGTTGTTTATTTTAAATCTACTTTTGGATATAAATGTGTATTGCTATAAACGTCTCTCTTAGTACTGTTTTTGCCATGTCCTATAGGTTTTGGTATGTGGTATTTTTATTTTTCTTTGTTTCAAAAAATGTTTTAATTCCCACCTTAATTTCTTCATTGATCTATTTGTCATTGACTAGCATGTTGTTTAATTTTCATGTGTTTGTGTACTTTCTGAGGTTCCTCTCATTACTGATTTGTAGTTTTATTCTATTATTGTCAGAAAATAGTTGATAAAATTATGTTTCTAAAAAATTTGTTTACAACTTTTGGCGCCCTATGATATGGTCTGTTCTGTAGAATGTACTATGTGCTGATGAGAAGAATGTTTATTTTGAAGCTGTTGAGTAAAATGCTCTGTAACATCACTTAGGCCTCTTAGATTCAGTGTGTAGCATAACTCTGCTGTTTCTTTGTTGCTAATCTGTTTGGATGATCTATTGCTGAGAGTTAGATGTTAAACTCTCCCACTATTATTGTATTGTAGTCTATTGTTTCCTTTAGATCTATTAATGAGTGTTTTATATATTTAGGTGCTCTGGTGTTGAGTGCTTAAGTACTTATTATTGTCATATTTTGTGGCTGAATTGAACTCTTTGCCATTATATAGTGACCTTCTTTGTCTCTATGTATAATCTTAGATTTGCTGTCTATTTTTTCTGATATAAGAAAGCTATTGTTGCTCCTTATTAGTTTCTAGCTACATGGAATATCTTTTTCTATACCTTCACTTTCAGTCTATGTGTGCCTTTGTAGATAATGTGTGTTTCTTGTAGGTAGCATCTAGTTAGTTCTTGTTTCTCTATCCATTCAGCCATGCCTTGTAATTGGAGAACTGTGATCATTTATATTCTGTGTTATTAATAATAAGTAAGAACTTACTACAGCTAATTTGTTGTGGTTTTTGGTTGTTTTGAGGGTTCTTTTTTTTATTTTTTACTGTCTACTTTGTGGTTATGTAATTTTCTCTGGTAGTATGTTTTACTTGGTTGCTTCATATTTTCAGAGATTCTATTATATGTTTTGTGTTGTGGTTACCATAAGGCTTACAAAAAACATCTTGTAGATATAGCAAGTTATTTTAAAGAAATGACACCTTAGCTTAGATCACAAATGAAAGACTGGAAACATAGGCAAACACCCAAAAATTGCACACTTTACATCTTCCTTTCTACATTTTGACTTAATTGCTCAATTTACATATTTTTAAATTATCTATCTTTTAACGGCCTCTGTTGCTATTAGTGTTTTGGGTAGATTTGTCTCTGTGGTTTCAGAAGAGATTTATAAGTAGACTGCACATCACAATTACAGCATTAGAGTATTATGGGTTTGTCCATGTTCTTAATTTTACCAGTTTTTAATCAGGGTTTTATACCAAAGAAAGTTGTCTTTTTTGCCTGTGAGTGTTTTATTTTCTTTCAGACTGAAGAAATCCCTTTAGTATTTTGTATGACGAGTCTGGTGGTGTTGAATTCTCTCAGTTTTTATTTGTCTGGGAGAGAACTTTATTTCTCCTTTATATTTGAAAGATAGTGTTATTGCAGGCAATGATTCTGAATGGCAGTATTTTTCTATGAGCACTTTAAGAACATTTTCCCCTCCCTCCTGGCCTGTATTGTTTCCATCGAGGAGTCTGCTGCCAGATGAATTGAATCTCCGGAATATGCTATTTGCTTCTTCTTTCTTGCTGATTGTAGGATCTTCTCTCTATTTTATTCTTTGAGAATTTGATTATTATATGACTTGAGATAGTCTTACAAGGGTTAAATCTCTGTAGTAGCCTTAGAGCTTCTTGTGCCTGTATATTTATATCTTTCTCAATATTTGAACAGTTTTCTGTAATTTTTTCTTTGAATCCTCTTTCTACCCAATGCTCTTGAACACCATTATTTCTTAGATTTGGTTTTTTGAAATAATTTTCCATATCTTGTAGGCAGTCTCTGTTACTTTTGTTTTTTTCTTTTTTCTCTTCTATGTATTTTCAAATAGCCAGTCTTTGAGCTCACTCATTCTGTCCTCTGCTTGGTACATTCTGCTCTTGAGAGTCTCTATTGAGATTTTCAGTGCAGCAAATGTTATTTCTTAGTTCCAAGATTTTTGATTTTTTAAATTATTTCAATCTGTTTGCTAAATTCCTCTGATAAATTTTTGAATTCCTTTCTTGTGTTAGCTCAAAGATCATTGGGTTTCCTTAAACTTGCTATTTTGAATTCATAGTCACAAAGCTCACTAACCACCAGCTTCTTAGGGTCAGTCACCGGATTTTTGCTTTGTCCTTTTGAGAAAGTCATGCTTCCTCATTTACTACTGTTTCTTGTGAGTGTATGTCTATGTCTTTTCATTTAAAGATTATTTATTTCAGTTGTATCTTTCTGTCTTGATTTGTTTTTTACTGGATATATTTGCTTCACAAATATTGACTGTTAGGTCTCTGCCCTTTTTAAAGCTCATCTTGATGTCTTAAGCCCAGTGCTGCCTATCTCAAATGGTAGAGATGCAAGGAATCATCCTGGTAGTGTGGAAAGACTGGCCAGGGTTTTGTGCCCAAGGAATCCATGGGACATATCTTCTACAGTGTGCTACTGCTGAACAACTGCTCTGATTTCGCATTTCCTTGGTCTGAGTTACAGAGAAGTTTCCAGAGGTAAAAATTACAGTCCCACTTCCCCTTTTTGTCTCTGACTGACCTTAGGAATCGCTCTTCTTCAGACAGTCACATGCTTCCCATGGGTTAAGGAAAGGACAGGTCTCCTGCCAGGTAACCCAAGATGGTGGGAAAGCTGGTTAACCATCTCAATCTAACTATTTCCAGTGTAGTACCATGAGGTGGGGGATGATTTTTTGTGTGCTTCTTACAGGAGCAGAATCAGGGTTGAGGCACATCACTGGTGTAGAAGTTTGATTCTCCTACCATCTGCCCAGAAGGTTTTATTTTTGTTTATTTTTGTTTTTTGTTTTAACTTCTTTGTGTCCCTAGGATCTATCTTAATTCTCAGATTTGAGTTGTGATTTGTTGCTGGTAAAAATCTTGGCACTGTGTATTTGTTTGGGATTGTCTTGGAGCAGGCAGGATAGCTTGCTTCTATCCTGCATTTTCCCCAGTAGTAGAAGTTATTTTTTAAAAAAGAGGAGAATGCAAAAAAAAAAAAAAAAAAGCAAGCTAAACATTTAAACTTTGAATTGAATTATATTAAAAACTATCAGATATGATGAATAAATTGAAATATGTCAATACATATGATGAAATAAGATTTAATTACTGTACAAATATTTATTTGTACTGTACAGTACAAATAATATTTATCATGAACTGGATAGATAGTATTTGGGAAAAAAACTATATAAATGTGATATATCTACTCATCATCCAAAATATCACAGCACTTTTTAAATAGTGACAAACCAATGAAACTTCAGTACTACCCTGGGTTGGAAACAATGACCTCAGAACTGTGTAAAATGTTTGCTTAGAAATTAAAGGAAATAAGATTTTGGCAGAACCAAATTTATATTCAGGAAGTTGCCTTCAAAATTATAGCTATGTCTTATCTCCATTATCTTCTGCTTTCATTATGGAGAGGGTGGTCATATGAATAAAAACATCTATATCTTATTATCTAATACCTATTAAATTTATTTATAATGAAAAATAAGTTTATCTTCTCCAGGAAACAATATCCTTGATGTTTTTTGGGCTGCAGGACCACCGGGAAGCTAAAGAATGTTGACCTTTTTCTTAGAGTTGTATGAGATCATTTTTGTTTGCAGGTTACAAAAACTCAATCTGATCTACTTGGGCAAAAATTATTTGGCTCAGAGAATAAATCCACATGAAGAGTTTGAATGAAGTTGAACCCCAGAGGCAGGGTTTCAGGGGGATATGCCAGTCTCCATTCTATCTAAATATCTGCCTATGTCTGCATGCTGATTGTATTCTTTCCATTTATCCCACATCATCACATCCTCACCATCAGACAGAAAGACTTGCTTTCATTGGTTCCAATTAAAAATTCCCAGGAAAGGAATTTCACTGATGTGGAAGTGGGGGAGATAACATTTTCGCCTTTGATTGGTACCCTGGAAGTTGATTGCAGTAATCCACAGTCCCCACAAGAGCCACATAGAGTCAGACAACATAGAGTTCTTCCAAAAGGAGGGCAGCTGGGAAAAATTAATTAATTTTGAAAACAATACATTTCTATCAAATATAATATTTAACAAGTTGCTCCACATTCTCCTTTAAGCCTTAATGATTTTGTACAAAAACATATTAGAAATGACGAGATTGAGCCCCAGAAGACTTAAATGGTTTACAAAGTTAACATACATACTAAATGCCAGATATTAGACAAGAATTTAGGATTTCACACTTTGAGACCCAAGTTCTCTCTACATTTCAAATTAGGTGCTTGCATCACTTATTCAGACTGTCATAACTATTCAAAGTCATGCATTCATAAATCTTTTAATATTAGGAGCCTAATACTAATTATACAAAAGAATACTGTACAAAAAGAAATAGAATAAGTTGAGCCAAATAACAGAAGGTTGTAAAAATCTCTTCTTACTCTTTCTAATACCAACGTCCCACTAATGTTTCCTCTATATTTCAACCACTCCCTTCTAATGCTGAATGACTTGGATTTCAAAATGAATTTCCTTTCTCATAAGATTTGTAATAGAGAGTATTTGCCTCATGGTAAATATTATGAAGGCATTATTTCCTGGAAATAAATGAAGACATTGTCTTTGAGGAAGTAGATATATAGTGTGTATATTTCCTGTACTAGGTATATAAAAATCCACATGATTTCTGATTATGGATGTCTGGAATAGTCACAAAAGTATTTGACTGCAGAAGATTAGGTGGAACATCAATGATCAGAATGAGCCAAATATTCCCCAGATTCCTATTTTACCTCTTTACTAATAGAACCTTTTATAGACTCCAAATATCTGAAAATGCTAAATATGATCGTGACTAGTGTTAGTCACAAACATACAGAAAGTACACATGATGGTGCAAAACCAATGGGAGTCCGGCCTTTTTCTGTCTCAATTATTCTTCTTTCTTTTTCTTCCGCCTATTAGCCTTGCCCTCTTCTGTCAGATTTTTCCATTTTTTTTCCTTCACTTTTACTGGGCAGACCATTGTAGATTCCTCATTTGCCCTTGATTTGGAGGCTTACATTTTCTGATTACTCTTTTTTTAATTTCCAATTTTTATTTTAAGTTCAGAGGTACATGTGCAGGATAGGCAGCTTTGTTACATAGGTAAATGTGTGCTACGGTGATCTGCTGCACAGATCATCCCATCACCCAGGTATTAACTCTATCATCCATTAGCAATTCTTCCTGATCCTCTCCCTCCTCCCACCCACTACCTTCTGCTAGAGTCTAGTGTGTGTTGTTCCTCCCCAATATATGCATGTGTTCTCATCATTAAACTCCCACCTATAAGTGAGAACATGCAGTATTTGGTTTTCTGTTCCTGTGTTAGTTTGCTAAGGATAATGGTCTCCAGCTCCATCCATGTCCCTACAAAGCACATGATCTAGTTTCTTTTTTATGGATGCATAGTATTCCATGGTGTATATGCACCACTTTCTCTATCCACTATATCACTGATGAGCATTTATGTAAATTCCATGTCTTTCTTACACCATATACAAAAATCAACTTAAGATGGATTAAAGACGTAAATGTAAAACCCCAAACTGTAAAAACCCTTCAGAAAAACCTAGGTAATATCATTCAAGACATAGGTACAGGCAAAAATTTCATGATGAATACACCAAAAGCAATTAGAACAAAAGCAAAAATTGACAACTGTGATCTAACTAAACTAAAGAGCTTCTGCATAGCAAAAGAAACTATCAACAGAGTAAACAGACAACCTACATAATAAGAGAAAATTTTTGCAATCCAGCTATCTGACAAAGGTCTAATATCCAACATCTATAAGGAACTTAAATATAATAAAACAAGCAAACAAACCTATTAAAATACACAAACTACATGAACAGACACTTCTCGGAAGAAGACATACATGTAGCCAACAAACATATAAAAAAGAGTTCATCACTCATCACTAAAGAAATGCAAATCGAAACTTTGAGATACCATCTCATAGCAGTTAGAATGATTATTATTAAAAATTCAAAAAATAACACATACTAGTGAGGTTGTGGAGAAAAACGAATACTTATACACTGTTGGTGAGAGTGTAGATTCATTCTGACTACTTTTTAATACTAATTACCAGAAAGTGTTGTCTTGTATCACGTAATTTTGATGTATTATTATGTTGACAATATCTTTTGCTTTATTCTGTGTTCATGATACATTTTTTAATGTCGGGAGAAGGTAAAAACCATTTCATCCTTGTACTATCACATAGTATTATAAAATATGTGTTCTGTCTTCACTAAATTATCTATTGGAGTGACAGTTGAGCAAAAGATAAATTTAGTACCAATAACACTCATGTTGAGCTGTTCACTTGTATTGGTGAACTTCCAGGCATTGTGTTAGAAACTCTCCCTAATCATGAAGGAAGTGAAAGTTCAACCATCAGTAGAATACATATTATCATTTATACTAGCAATAGCTAAAAGGAGGGATTATGCCCTGTGAGGGCTGGGTAGTACGGACTCTTACATGACAATCTCCCAAGAGGAAATCCCACCACCTTTGATCCTTCGACTCCTTGTCTGTACATTTATCTCAGGCGAATTATTAGATGGATGAATCACGGTAGCTGAACAATTATACTCTCACCTAAAATCACTATTTATAAAGCATATTGTCACTGAGAATTGGTTAAGTGTGGTATATTCATGGAAAGGAATTTTAGGGAGGCATTTTAAAAACACAAAGAATGCTTTAAGCTAATATAAGCAGTTGTTCACAGTGTGTCGTTTAATGAAATTGCAAGCTTCCATAGTTTATATCCAGTATGTATCATTTATGTATACTTTTTAATCAAGGTAGTTATATCAAATGGCTATTGAGTGTTCATCATATGGCAGGCTGTGTGACTGGCTGTAGGAATAGACTCATAAACAAGGTAACCAATTTTTTAAAAAATTGCATTATACTAAAGAATACATGCACAAAAGCAAATAAACAGAGGATAAACATTGGTATATTTATATTTAGACTTAGTCAAGCACTTTTACTGAAAGATCTGTTTCAAAACCAAAGTTACACTGAAGATTTCAGTGTTAAAGAAAATAATTTTAATTACAAATAAGAAAAAAGAATCCCCTGTGCTTATTGCAAATTAAGCTTTATTTAAAATGATTAGCAAAAGTATAATTTATGAGTTATATGTCTTGCAAATATGAATATATGTATTGGCCTCCTGTTGGTTATCTTATACTTCTGGAAGTCAAAGGACTAAAATGGGTACCCCTGGGTTAAAATCCAGGTGTTGGCAGTGCTATGTGTCTTCCGAAAGCCTTGACCAGAATCTCTTCCCTTTCTTTTTACAACTTCTAAACCTATCTTGGTCCCTTTTTTTAAATAAATTTTTCTTTTGAAAATTTCCATTGATACATATTATTTGTACATTTTTATGGGATATGTCTGATACTTTGTTACGTGCATGGAATGTGTAGTGATCATCAAGTATTTAAGTATTATAACCTCAAGTATTTACCATTTCTACATTTTACAAAGATTTCAAGGTCTCTCTTTGGTTACTTTAAAATATATAATGCATTGTTGTTAACTATAATTGCCCTATTCTACTCTCAGACATTGCAATTGATTTCTTCTAGCTATTAGGTTGGTGCAAAAGTACTTGCTATTTTTGTCATTAAAAGTAAAGGCAAAAAGAGCAAAAAACATTTGCACCAACCTAACTCAAGTATGTGTACCAATCAACTAGTTTCCCTTCATTCCCTCTTAAAGCCAGGAATACCATCACTTAGACCTCTGCTTATGTTGATACGTCCCCTCTGATTATTTCTGCTACCTCCTCTTTCCTTTAAAAAGAAACTTGTAATTACATTGGGCTTATCAGATATGCCAGGATAATTCCCCCATCTCAATATATTTAATTTAAAAATATTCACAAAAACACTTTTACTATGTAAGGCAACATTTCCAGAGGTTTGGATCTACAAGGGGCTATCTTTCTGCCTACTACAACATGCTATACAATTTTCAACAATTATATAAACTGTGCATCACAAATCATTGTTACAAATATAGAGGTTTACATTTCAGATGGGTCAAGTACAGCTTTTTAATAAAATAGTTTGAAAATGATGGGGTCCTTATCTTTGTGCATCAGATGACAGGAAACTAAAACAGTATAATCAGTCACATTAATAAAGCACAGAATAAATATAAATTTAACCTTAATTGAAAGCTTCAAGTCAAACTAGTTAGTTGTTCAAATTGTTTAGCTATCTGTATTATAAAAAAAGTGATATGTTTCAGAAACATATCACTTTTCAGTTTAAAAATTCAGCACTGCATTGTGCCATGAAAATATAAATATATCAGTATTACTCAGAGTGGTGTCTGCACCAGCATCATCACCTTCAAGGGAGAACGAGTTAGACCTACAAATTCTTGGAACCCAACCCAGATATGTTTAGTCAAAAATTATGTGGGCGTGGCTCAATAATTTGCATTTTTATAAGTATTCCATGTTTCCGATGCACATACAAGTTTAAGAATCACTGGAAATAACAAAGCAATTTTAGAAGTCAATGATTTGCTTTTGAATTTTTCTCTAATTAACATGGGTTCTTTATTATTTGTTATTTACTCATTAATTCATTTTTTTATTTTTTGAGACAGAGTTTCTCTCTTGTTGCCCAGACTTGGGTGCAATGGCACGATCTGGTCTCAATACAACCTCCACCTCCTGGGTTCAAGCGATTCTCCTGCCTCAGCCTCCCAAATAGCTGGGATTACAGGCATGCGCCACCATGCGAAGTGAATTTTGTATTTCTTTAGTGGAAAGAGGGTTTCACCATGTTGGTCAGGCTGGTCTCAAACTCCTGACCTCAGGTGATCCACCCGCCCCTGCCTCCCAAAGTGTGGGATTACAGGCGTGAGCCACGGCCCCTAGCAGTTCCTTTTTAAAGATTGCTAATTCTGATTTCATATTTACCTGTATCAGAGAGAGAGAACTAAAATTATGCTTTTTCTATATATGACCTATATATTCTTTACTTGCAATTTGCAATAAGTTTTATTAAGTGTGCAAATAAGAACCTTAATTTAGAAGCCTACTTTAGTCAGGGAGATTCCTTAAAAAAGTGAAATTTAAATCCTAACCTATGAAATTAAAGAAGTAAGTCATTTAGAGAATGGTCAAGAACATTCTAGGTAGAGTATCATTTCTAGGACAGAGATGAACTTAAATAATTTGAATAAATCTTAGTTACGCAAGGGTGCCAGAGACAGTGAGCCAAGAAGTGGACAAGATCAGATCCAACAGAAAGAAAAGATCTGGACCCGTAAATCTTGTACATCTAGTAAGGAATTTGGATTTGCTTTAGAGACAATGGAACATATTTGAGTGGCTTTAAGTGACGTAAATTGAGACGTAAACAAGCATGCATATGTGCGGATGTCTGCATTGATTTTATGCTAGAAGAATCAAGGCTGCACCCAGGAACGCTGGTTCAGAAGACATTGCAATGATACAAGTGATAGACTGATAGTCCATGAGCAGAGCTAATGATGCTAGAGATGGTCAAAAGAAGGTAGATTCAAAATTTATTTATGCATGAATTTGTTTATTTTACTTTTTATATTATTATTGTTTTTCCTGGTTTTCTTTCTTTTAATGTTTGGTAGAAGTCACCAGTGAAACCATTTGGCTCAGGAGTTTTTCTTGTTACAAGTTATTTTACTAAAAATTTCAATTATTGAATAATTAAAATGGATATAAAATTATTCAGATTATTTCTTCTTGACTGAATTTTGATAGATTGTGGATTTTAAGGAATTTGTTCATTTTATCAAAGCTGTCAATTTTGTGGACATAGTGACATAGAGTTTTTTTCAATAGTATTTCTCAATTATCTTTTTAATGTGGGGTGATATTGCCTATTTTGCAAATCTTTCTCTTTCTCTGTGACTTCTGCTTCCACCATTGAATTTCCTCCTTTCGTCCTCCTGAATCCTGCTTTCATCTTTTAAGGCCCCTTGTGACTGCATTGGGCCTTCCTGGATAATCTCCCTATCTTAATATTCCTAACTTAGTCACATCTACAGAATCCCTTTTGTCATGTACAGTAACGTATTCACAGGTTTGAGGGATTAGAATGACGGCATCTTTGCAGAGACTTTTTTTCTACCTAGAAATTTACTTATTTGATAATAATATAACTCTACCATCATTTATACTTTTTAAAATCCAAACTAATAATCTCTGTCTTTTAAATGTTGTGTTTAGACAATTCACACATAATGTCATTATTGATATGATTGATTAAATTCAACCATCTTGGCAGCTCATATTCAATTTGTACGCTCTGCTCCTTTGTTTTTCTCCTTTCTTTCACAATATTCTCTTGTGTCAATTCAAACCTTTTTGTGTTTAATTTTCTGTCCTCTACTGGTATATCATTTATACATTTAAAATAAATTAAAACTACCCATTAAAGAGAGTCTGAATTACACTACATTAAAATAATACCATTTAGCATGAAGTTTTAAAACTTTTCAATACTGTTTTTTCAAAACCCTCCTCCAGTCATTTGGGCTATGCTGTCATGCTGCTTACTTTTACATATGTAATAAGTAGAAGTACTTATTTCATGATGTAAAAAGTATTACATCATGAAATAGTCCCATTTCTGCTTTCAACGGCCAGTTATCTCTTACAGTAATTAAACACACACAAAAGAGTAATTTTATTGCACTTTTATATATTCCTTTTCCAACGTTTCTTATTTTATTTGTATAGATCCAGATTATGCTCTAATTCCTTATAATTTCTTTCTGAGGAACTTCTTTTAACATTTCTTGTACAGTAGTTACGTAAGCAAGACATTTTCTCATTTTTGTTTGCCTGAGAAATATGTATTTCTCCTTCAATTTTAAGGGACAGTGGTGTTCATCCTGCTTGGTCTTCTCTGGGCTTTTTGAATATGGGATTTTATCATTATATCATTAATTTAGAAAAACTGTCAACTGTCATTTTTTCAAATGTTCCTTCTGCCTCTTTCCTCTCTTCTTGAATTCCAATTATCAACATGTTAGATCATTTGATATTGTCCAATATTATTGGGATGTTTTATGCTTTTTTTCTTTCATTCTCTGTGTGTGTGTGTGTGTGTGTGTGTGTGTGTGTGTGTTTTCTTGACCTGTCTTCAAGTTGTTTGGTTCTTTCTCATTTGTGTCAGATCTATCCGTGAGCTTGCTGGAGGCATTCTTCATCTCTGTTACTGTCTTTTCCATTTCTAGCAGCTCCATTTGGTTATTTCTTATGATTTCCATCTTTCTGATCATATTACTCATGTGCTTTTAGATGTTACTCAGGAATTTTTCTGCATTTCACATACTAATTATAATTATTTAAAAACCCATGTCAGAGAGTTTCACTATATGTACCATATTTGAGTATTCTGCTGATTATTTTATGTCTTCAAAGTGTGTCTTATATTTCCTTTTCGTATGCTTTTACATTTCTTTAGAAAGCCAGATATTTTGTATAAGACATTAGAGACTAAGGTGAATTATTTTTATGCCTTGAAAAGAGCAAAGCATTCTTTGTGCCAGGCGTTTGTCGTGTTTGAGTTAAGCTAGGTAGGGGTTTGCCTGTGTTTGAGGTTTGTTATACTATGTGCATAGTACATGGTGCATCCCAGGCTTCAAAGTTTATAGCAGTGCTTTGTTTACAGGGTGGGTGTAGATTTACTGGAGCATGTTTGATTCAAAGCTTTCACCTTCCCCTTGAAATGTTATCAGAGAGGACCATTCTTCAGGACCTTGTTCCTCTCCTTTCTCTCTCCCAGTAGTGTTAAGCTGTTGTTATTTAAGCCTTATTAGCTTGGTGCTAGGAGTCTCTTATTCTAATCATTCTAAGGTTTTGAATGTGTCCTGGAAAGTCACAGATGTGACTTTCTTAGTTCTCCTGTCCTTTCCTTATTTATAGCCGTGTAAACCACTGTCCAATATATAATGTTGCTTCTGCTGCAAGAGTAGAATTTTTCCTGTTTTTTTGTTCCCCCAGCTGCCATGAGTTTTATTGATGACAAAGGAAAGCATTGCTTCTTTCCCCTTTCCCTTCAAGTTCTGAATTCACCCCTCCTCCTGTAGGGAGCGAATTATCTGGGTAGAGTTTCTTGCCTTTTGCATACAGTTCCCAATACCTTTGCCCTCCTCCCACCTCCCAGCTAAGATCTACACCACTCTGAACCCTTCTTAGCAATCAGTGGGACTGCTGAGAAAAGAGAAAAGAGTCAGCAAAAGGTCTTGAACTTCCATCAGTTCTGTGGCCCTCTGGGGGTTCAAATTGGCCTACCAGCTTGCTTTCCATCCTCAACAAGTCATCAACAGTTCTGGCTAAACTCGTCTTACTTGTGATCAGTCATGTTAATATACTCTAGGTGAGCAAGTACTTGAATATCATCTCTCCCTGCTGGTCTTTCTATTTGATTTGGGGCTAATTGTTTCTGTTATCTCAGCTCCCAATGGGTTAAAAAAAATGAATATGAAATTATTTCAGATATTTTCCTGTTGTAGGATGAAAGCAACACTCCTTCCAGCTTTCTATGCTTTTAATGTAATTTTAAACATAATCTATTATTTATTTATTTATTTATTTATTTATTTTTGAGATAGAGTCTCGCTCTGTTGCCCAGGTTGGAGTGCAGTAGGGTGATCTTGGCTCACTGCAAGCTCCTCCTCCCGGATTCACGTCATTCTCCTGCCTCAGCTTCCCGAGTAGCTGGGACTACAGGTGCCCGCCACCGCGTCCGGCTAATTTTTTGCATTTTTAGTGGAGATGGGGTTTCACTGTGTTAGCTAGGACGGTCTCAATCTCCTGACCTCGTGTGATCCGCCCGCCTTGGCCTCCCAAAGTGCTGGGATTACAGGCGTGAGCTAACGCGCCCGGCCTATAATCTATTACTTTTAACATAATATACTAACAACTTGGAAGTTACACTGTTTTGAAGATGACTTCTAGCTTTCTTAGTTAAGTACATAATTGCTTAACTCTGTGATCTCATTAGCTCCCATGGATTTCAACACATCTCTAGTCCAGAAAACTTTCCTTCATGTATATTTTGTTTTACTATCAAATTATTAATTTTTTTCACAATTTTTGGCATATACACAAACTTAAAATGTCCATAAACAGGCTGGGCATCGTAGCTCATGCCTGTGATCCCAGCCCTTCGGGAGACCAAGGCGAGCGGCTCACATGAGGTCAGGCGTTTTAGAACAACCTGGCAAACACAGTGAAACCCCGTTGCTACTAAAAATACAAAAATTTCCTGGATGTGATGGGAGATGCCTATAATCCCAGCTACTTGGGAGGCTGCGGCAGGAGAATCGCTTGAACCCAGGAGGCAGAGGTTCCCGTGATCTGAGATTGCACCACTACACTCCAGCCTGGGTGACAGAAAGAGAATCCATCTCAAAAAAAACAAAAGTCCGTAAACACAAAAGTGCATACACAAAACTTAATTCTTGTTTGTCTCCTGAACTAAGGCACTTTACACTGCTCTAACTTCTGTCTTCCTGAATTCATAAATCACACAAATATTGTTATAGTTTAATACATGTCATATTAAATGATAACACAGCTCATGGGACAGCCACAAACTTAATTCAAATAAGGAAATAATTATAAACTTTGTTGAGTGCTTTTGAAAAAATGTTGCAGAAGTACAATGAGGAGGATGTCATGCCATGTCTTGCTTGAGATGCAAGCCGAATCCTAAAAACTCAGAGAAGTCTCAGGGGGCCTGTTGCAAAGAATAGAGCAACTGGGCAAAAGACAGTGGGGGTAAGAGAAGGTAGATTATTGAGATAAATGGATAGATAGATAGATAGATAGATAGATAGATAGATAGATAGATAGATAGAAATTTTGCAACAAAAGGCCTCTAGTGGTAGTCTACCTGTGTGGTATTTACACAACTTGTGCAATTGCAAGTTATAATATATTGTGTTTATAATTTACTGCTCTACTACACTGGTGGATTCAAATTTTGTATAGTGAACTTTTTTGGACAATTAAACATAGGATAATAGAACTTCAAATTTGTAACATTAAACATTTGACTACCAACTAAAAGGTAAACTAAAGCAATTACATAGTTGTTTTGTATGCCAGCTAATAGTTTAATTTTGACTTCATCATATTTGGCTTTAAAGATAGCTTTTGCAATTAAGGAATATGTTGCTGCTTTTTGATTTGTGTTTAAAAAGAAGAGAATGGGCAGTGAAAGAGCTTCTACAAAATAGAAAGTTTAAATATCAAAACTGGGCCGGGCGCGGTGGCTCAAGCCTGTAATCCCAGCACTTTGGGAGGCCGAGACGGGCGGATCACGAGGTCAGGAAATCGAGACCATCCTGGCGAACACGGTGAAACCCCGTCTCTACTAAAAAATACAAAAAACTACTTGGGCGAGGTGGCAGGCGCCTGTAGTCCCAGCTACTCGGGAGGCTGAGGCAGGAGAATGGCGTGAACCTGGGACGCGGAGCTTGCAGTGAGCTGAGATGGCACCACTGCACTCCAGCCTGGGCGACAGAGCGAGACTCCGTCAAAAAAAAAAAAAAGGAAA
>NC_037681.1:99107459-99159499 GCF_003255815.1 Theropithecus gelada
AAAAAAAAAAAAAAAAAAAAAAAAAAAAATCAAAACTGGAAGACAACCAAGAAACACAGGTACCAGAAATAATCCAAACAACAATAACTTCTCAGGACTTGCTCCTTCCACAAAGCATAAAAAAAGTGTTTAATTGAGTTGGGGAGTTCTATATTTTTGTAGACTCACAAGCCAAAAGAATCTTTTAATTCTGAATCAGTAAAATGTAAAACTTTTAATAATAGATCTTAAATCTCAAGGTGGAATGACAAATGAATTTTAGCAATCTAACCCAAATCGAGACCAACACAGGGGCTGTCTCCACATATAATACAAATACCAGACAATTAGTTAACTATTCTCTAATTGAAAAATGATATGATCTCATTCATTCATACACACACACACACACACAGCTACCCCAAAGTTAATGACTTCTTTCATTATGTCTGTTCAACAAGAGCTTTTTATGTGGGATCAAAGTCTCTAATGCAATTCTGAGGTTATTCCATTTAGCAGTCAGCTGATTGGTAACTGCCTTCAGGGACCTCTGAGTCTACCCCCATTTAGAACTTGCTTTAGGAAACGTGTTCTGCATACTGTATGTTAACAGAGGCTGTGCGTTCTATAATTATAATAGGGATATGGGAATTCTTAATTAAACATACACCACGTTTTATAACTTCTAGTGGCATGAGAAATGAAGTGAGGAGACCTTCAGGAAATCAGAAAGACCATTCAAATACATTTTATTTTATCAAGGTAGTAGTGTAATTAAAGTCATCAATACTTTTATGAACTAATATTTAACTCTATATATTAATCACAGTTTCTATTTTGAGAATATTATATGGGTCACTGGGCTCATTATGTTATATCTTTTCCCATATAATATTTATTTTAAAAATCTAATAAGATAGTTATTACTAGTGCTATTTTATAAACAAGGAAATGGAAACTGATGCATAAAGTAATTTTGAAAAATACATACAGCTCATAATTAGTAGACTTACATATTTATTTATGGTGTCTCTGACTCCTAAGCTAATATTTTGAATAAAAGAATAACCAAACTACAAATCCTTTGTGATTCTTTTCACACATTGTCTTTTTTATCCCGTGCTCTGGGACACAATTATTTTGCAGTAATCTTGCCTTTTAGGTGAATTCAGGTGCATGAATTGTAATTTGCTGATCATCTTGATTCTATAATATTTTAAACTTGTGGGGGCTTATAAACATTACCTTGCACTCTGAAATTGAACAGCTATGGAAAACTGGTTAGCCATATGCAGAGAATTGAAACTGGACCACTTCCTTGTACCATATACAAAAATCAATTCAAGTGATTAAAGACAAATGCAAAACCTAAAACTATAGAAGCCCAGGAAGATAACCTAGGAAACGTCATTCTGGACACAGGCCCTGGCAAAGATTTCGTGACAAAGACACCAAAAGCAACTGCAACAGAAATTCAAAAATTGACAAATAGGACCTAGTTAAACTAAAGAGCTTCTGCACAGCAAAAGAAACGATCAACAGAGTAAACAGACGACATACAGAATGGGGGCAAATATTTGCATACTATGCATCTGACAAAGGTCTAATATTCAGCATCTATAAGGAACTTAAATTTATAAGCCAAAAATAACCCCATTAAAAAGTAGGCAGAGGAGATGAACAGAACTTTTCAAAAGAAGACATCCACATGGCCAGAAAACATGTGAAAAAATGCCCAACATCACTAATCCTTAGGGAAATGCAAATCAAAATCACAATGAGATAACATCTCATACTAGTCAGAATGGCTATTATTAAAAAGTCAGAAAAATAACAGAAGTTGGTGAGGCAGCAGAGAAAAGGGAAAACTTGTACACTGCTGGTGGGAACGTAAATTAGTGCAGCCACTGCGGAAAGCAGTTTCATGATTTCTCAGATAACTTAGAACACATCTACCATTCGACACAGCAATCCCATTACTGGGTATATACTGAAAGGAAGATAAATTATTCTACCATAAAGACACATGCATGCCTATGTTCATCTCAGCACTACTTACAATAGCAAAGACATGGAATCAACCTAAATGCCCATCAACTATAGACTGGATAAAAAAAATGTGACACATATACATCATAGAATACTATGCAGGTATATAAAAGGATTAGATTATATCCTTTGCAGCAATATGGATGGAGGTGGAGGCCAACATCCTAAGCAAACTAATTCAGAAACAGAAAAACAAATACTACACGTTCTCACTTATAAATGGGAACTAAACTTTGAGTACACATGGACACAAAGAAAGGAACAATAGACACTGTGGCCTACTTGAGGGTGGAGAGTGTGAGGAGGGTGAGGATTAAAAAAATTACCTATCCGGTACTATACTTATTACCTAGGTGATAAAATATTCTGTACACCAAACCCCCATGACATGCAATTTACCTATATAACAAACTTGCACATATACCTCTGAAACTAAAAGTTTTTTTTTTAATTTTAAGAAATTGAATAGCTAAAGTTGAATTCATGTTTCAGTATTCCAAATTTTTAAAAAATCCTTGTGTGTTTTAAACAATGTAAATATATTTGTGTAGTTGTGAATCTTTTAGAATTCTTAAATGAATGCATGTTTTTTCATGTAAAATTATTTTGACAGTAAAATTTTTATTATAACAAGTACATACATAAAATTTAACTTCATTGTAGAATAGTTTGAAAGTACAATTGAGTATGACACTCTACAAAAGAAAACCTGCCTCATCCCATAACTGAGAAAAATCTTTGTTGGTTACCAGAACACATCTCTTAGTGTTTGGGTGTCACACACTCAGCAGGTGCTGTCCTGCTTGGGAACCACCATTTATCCTCCATTCCACTTGGGGCCCTGACTTCACAGGTGCCCTGCTCCAGGGCAAGCTCTTATTTTCTACTCATGTCATATTTCTTAAGACATCAACTCCATTCTGCTAATACATGATGCTTACTTCTCCACTGTAAAATAGAGATATACGGTTTTTTCTTTCTTGAATTTTAACACTTTCAAAAGGATGGCATAACAGAATTACTTGGGTCTCGGTAGTGTTTTATTGTTGTTGTTTGTTTGTTTAAATAAATTTAGCTTACAGGCTTTCTCAACCCAGCTTGGACAAATTCTGCTAATGGTGCTATTTTTTTGCAATAGGCATTAGAACAAACAACCAAAGTGTACCTGGACATACCACTCATATATAACTCTAAAGTTAATTGCTAAGGCTGACTAATATTGCTAGATTTTCTCAGTGTAGAGCCGTTGCACAGAGTTCTTGTGTCTGCTCACATTGATTTACATGATGTAATTTCTGAAATATACACATACACATTTCTAAGTACAAAACAGCTTATTTTATAAGCAATGACATAAAATTATTCTATGAAACATATATTTTTTTTAAAAATCAATGTAATAGTTACAATCTAGTAAGGCTAATCAATTAAAAAGAAGAAGATACAAATATATAGATGAAAAATAAAATATAACAAGTATATTGACTTGAGTACTCAAGAGATTAGAAAAATTAAATAGTAATATATTATAGCCTATGCTAAAACTTAGAAAATATTGATAATATATAGATTGATAGAACTATCCCTGTTTATAGGAAGCCTGACTAAATCAATAACACTGAGGGAAAATAAAACAGTTGTTACAGAACTATTTCTCACTACAAATATAAGACTCTGGATTCAGACTTGTATTTCATAGGAAAGAAAAATCTTAAGTCGCTTTTATTGTTCTAATATGTAAATTAATTATGTTGTATTTCTTTTTATTAAGGTACTCTGTAGTTTAAGTATATCATATATAGATTTCTGACAGCTAATGCAGTTTTTTCAAACATCATTTAACTTTCCATCCATTACGTGGATATAAATAATTTAGATAGTACTTTGTAAGTTTATTTCTTGTTTTTTGTATTGCAATAATAGCAAAGCATTTACTATAAAAAAATGTTCATCTGTATAATTCATTACGTATCCTTGGAGTAAAAATTCAGGAGAAAGATAAAAGCACATTTATACTCTCACCCATGTAGTATGAAAAAACATGGTCATCTAGGATTTTAACACTCCTGCTCTCACCTTTGTAGGTTTTATTTATTCATTCTATTCATGACTTAGATTCTTGCTCTTTCCTGATTTTATGCTTAATATTCTTATGATGAATTTCCCATATTTAATGTAACTTGAGTATTTGTTCCTTGCCAAAATAATCAGCTAAATAAAACAAAATCAATCTATATTTAAAGTATGGTATGTGACTTGGAAAGTGCCTCTTCCCTCCACTCCTGTCCACCTAGAACCTCAGAATGTGATCATATATGGAAACAGGGTCTTTGCCGATGTAATTAGTTAAGGATCAAGACGAAATAACCTTGAATTCAGAATGGACTCTAAATCCAGTCATTGGTGCCTTTTAAAAATTATATTATATTATTATTATTATTATTTATTTATTTATTTATTTATTTATTTATTTTTGAGACGTAGTCTCTCTCTGTGGCCCAGGCTGGAGTGCAGTGGTGCGATCTCCGCTCACTGCAAGCTCCGCCTCCCGGGTTCACGCCATTCTCCTGCCTCAGCCTCCAGAGTAGCTGGGACTACAGGCACCTGCCACCACGCCCGGCTAATTTTTTTTTTTTTTTGTATTTTTAGTAGAGCCAGAGTTTCACTGTGTTAGCCAGGATGGTATCGATCTCCTGACCTCGTGATCCGCCCGCCTCGGCCTCCCAAAGTGCTGGGATTACAGGCGTGAGCCACTGAACCTGGCCGTTTTCTTATTTATAAAAACATTTCTTTCAATACTTTTGCATGTATAATTTGAGTACTTTTGTGTACTACTTGAAAAATATCTGCCTAACCCAAAGTCATTTTTCAAAATTTATTGTTTATAGAAGGAATATGTTAACTGAAGATTTATGATTTATTTAGGGATTGTTTTCATGGAATTTGAGCTTGATCTTTCTTTTTGTTCTCCATGTGGATATCTGTATGTCTCACTACCATTTGTTTAAAATACTATTTTTTCTTGTGTTATACCAACTTGTCATCTTTAGGAACTTTGTAAAAAAAAAAAAAATGGATTATATATGAATAGGCCTATCTATTCAGTTCCATTGGTCAATGTGACTATCCTTACAATAAGACCAAAATGTGCTTTTTTTAACTTTGTTAAGTCTTGAAATCAGATAGTGTCAGTCTTCCAAAAGTGTTCCTTTTTCAAAGTGTATTTGACTATTCTAAATCCATGTCATATAAATAAATTCTCAATATATCAACATCACCAAATTATATTTTCTTTTCTTACTAGAAAACAGGTCAGGAATTTCCTCGACATAGTAAGACTCACTTCATTTGTTTCTTGTTTCTCAAGAATCATACTTTGCCACTGTCTATCGTACAATAACTGAAAATAGATGATTTCTAGTTTTTTCCTTGTTTTCTAATTATTTTCATTTAAGTATAAATCAAGACCATCTTACCTTTCCTTTTTAAAGCCAGATATGTAAATCTGGAATTAATATTATTTATGTCTTCATGTATCAATAATATTTTGTTGTTGTTCTGTTTTTGAATCCTTGCATCACTTTTTATTTTATGGTAGGTAAGGTAGCTAAGGTGTGTTATACTTATCGCTTCAAGGAAGGGATGATTGATTAGAGTACAGGCAGAAGGAAAAAGAGGGCCAGATTTTAACTTTTTTATTCTCAAATGTCAGGACCTGGTAAAAGCAAAGTTTATGGAAGAACACATAATCAATAGAAAAAAGTTCTTTCAATCGGTATCATATAGTAACCAAAACTGAGATTCTACAGGTTCCACAAAAAAACATACTTAGAAGGATAAATAAAAAGAGTTCATATACAGTTGGGCCCCTAAGAAGGGCTCTCTATCATGCATTATTTTAATGTTAAAAATAAATGTTATTTTATATATTTAGGTATACAACAAGATGTTATAGGATACATACAGATAGCAAAAAGGTTTCTGTAGTGAAGCAAATTAATATATTTATTGTCTCACATAGTTGTCCATTTTTTGTGTGTTTTTATGGTAAGAGCAGCTAAAATCTCCTCATTTTGCATGCTGCCATTAGAAAAAGGTCTAATATCCAGAATCTACACAGAAATTAAACAAACTTACAAGAAAAAACAACACCACTTAAAAGTTGGCAAAAAGACATGAACATATACTTCTCAAAAGAAGACATTTATGTGGCCAAGAAACATGAAAAACAGCTTAACATCACTGATTGTTAGAGAAATGCAAATCAAAAACCACAATGAGATACCACCTCATGCCAGTCAGAATGGTAATTATTAAAAAGTCAAGAAACAACAGATGCTGGTGAGGCTGTGGAGAAATATGGGTGCTTTTACACTGTTAATAGGAATGTAAATTAGTTCAATTATTGTGGAAGATGGTGGGGCATTTCCTCAAAGACCTAGGAATAGAAATATTATTTGAGCCAGGAATCCCAAAGGAATATAAATCATTCTATTATAAAGATACATGCACACGTAGGTTCAATGAAGCACTATTCACATTAGCAAAGACACGGAATCAACCCAAATGTTCATCAATGATAGACTGGATAAAGAAAATGTGGCACATGTATACCATGGAATACTATGCACCCATGAAAACGAATGACATCATGTCCTTTGCAGGGATATGGGTGGAGCTGGAAGTCATTATTCTCAGCAAAAGTTAATGCAGGAACAGAAAACCAAACACCACATGTTCTCACTTACAAGTGGGGGCTGAACAATAAGAATACTTGGACACAGGGAGGGAACAACACACTCTGGGGGCTGTCAGGGGTAGGGTGTAACTGGAGGAAGAGCGTCAAGAAAAATAGCTAATGCATGCTGGTCTTAATACCTAAGGAATAATACCTACTACCTAGGTATTAGGTGATGTTATATAGGTAAACACGCACTTACCTGTGCAACAAACCTGCACATCCTGCACATGTATCCCAGAACTTAAAATAAAATAAATAAAACAAAAATAAAGATATAAACATAGAACTAGCATATGACTTAGCAATCCATCTTCTGAGGATATACCCAAAGGAAATTAAATTACCACCTAATAAAGATACCTGACCTTCCATGTTCATTGTAGCATTATTCACAACAGCCAAGATACGAAGTCTCTGTCAATGGATAAGTGGATACATAAATCATGGTATATGTATATATGCAATAAAATATTATTCAGTCCTGAAAAAAGAATGAGATATTGCCATTTGCCACAATGTGGATGAGCCTGGAAGACACTGTCCTATCATGCATTTAACAGTGACAGATACCGCAGTTAGTTTTTATAATACAAGAGCAGAGTTAAATATATTCCTAATCTGAGGAAGAATTCAGAAACGTGGTAAAACTGCTAAATGGAGCAGGAACAGCAAAACATCTGTATTTTTTCTTATTTTAAAAATTGATTTGGTGAAATCTAGTCAACTTCACTATTTGTATCATAGTGATATAGTAGAATGTTTTCAGTATGCTTGAAGGTAATGTGAAAACAAAATATAAAACCAAGATCGCTATCTCAAGATTTCCTTGAGAAAGGAAACAGTGACTGAATTACAGATGAAAATGAAGCAACAATTGTGTATAAATGAAGACAAGAGAGGTCAGACTCTTTTATCCTGTTGAGCAAGATCTGTGCCTATTTCTAATAAAACCACACGAAGAATAATTTATGATGTATTTTATTGTACTCATTGCATTTTTGACTAACTATACACCCTAGACTACAGTCCAGTACAGGCCATCTAGAGGCAATTCTCATGTTCCTTAACAGAATTCACATGTAAATGTATCATGGATTTTCAAAATATCCCATGGATTGTGATAAAGCAGAGTTGCAAAAAGTGATATAACAGGATTTAGATATTTGACAGAGATGTGATAGTTGTCAGAAAGAAAGAAAACTAAGCAAATGCCTCCTTTCTGGAGTATGCTGATAAGATTAATCTGAAATCAGAGCTTCCTAAATTACTACAACCCTTCCAGGGAAGAGAAATAGACTTAGTTCTGCCTTCCTCAGCCAGAAAGCAAAGTAATGTTATTATCCCCAACAAACTGGTACAGCATTAATCTGTACTGAAAATTGTGACCTGAGGGCTGGCAGAAAAACTGTTTTAAACAGATAGAAGTGCATGCCCAGATCACAAGGAAATTCTAATTGTCAGTGCCCACCTGGAATAATTCTTGGACACACAGCTACATCTAAGGAAAGATATTGAAGATGTTCATTACAACACATTTTTCCAACAACTGAAAAAACAAACAAATTAAAACCAGTCCCCTTTAGAATAATAAATATGTTTCCCTTTTCAGTGGAATACCATATAGCAGCTACAATGAATAAATTCAAGCTACATGTATCAATGTGACTCTCTCCAAAAACATAATCTTGAATGAAACCATCAAGTCCTAGTGTGTCAAAATGTATTTAAATTTTAGAAATAGTACATTTCTCTAAAATTAAAAATCACATATTAATCTTTTATGCAAATGCATAAATAAAAAAGAAACAAAGGCAGACCAAAGAGCCCAAAGAGAAAGAGGAACACATATTTCAGTATATATCGTAGTACTCTCTTCTTTGAAATTATCAAATGGTATGTAATGTAAATTTCAGTCTGATAGAGCAGGAGCACCATCATCTCACACAAACACCACCACTTTAAATTCCAGCTCCCTTTCTAGCCTCATGCATTTCAAGTATATCATTTCTCTTGGAACTACAAGCAGCCAGAAAGAGCAGACCATAAAACACAGATAAGACAGCTTGGGCACAGAGGGAGGTGGGAGAAAATTTTTGAGTAACTGCCAAACTTCACTTTCATACAATGGGCCCCAGTAAAACAGTGGGCCTTAATAAGCACATTCCTTTCCTTTCAGGTGCACTGAGATAGGGAGGCTAAAAGCAGTCTCCGCAGCGGGTATGCCTGCAGCTGCAGAAAGATGTATGGGAACAGACACACAATTCTCCCTCCCAGATAAGCACAACAAAGAGGCACAGAATCAGTCCAAGCCTCTGATAAACTCTCCCACCCTGAATCCTTAAAAACTCTTAGTCTATAAGAGAGTATAACTCTGACCTAACTCGGTCAGCTGCCCCTCTCAGATTTATTCAAAATAAACCTGTGACTGTTACTGTCGAGCCGCCCTTTATGTTTCTCTCCTCTTTCTCTAATTGTTACACAGTCTATAGCATTATGTACTTTGTGATAACAAACCCAAAATTAATATTTGAGGCTACATTTTACCAAAGTGGAACAAATTTAATCTTTAAATTTAAATGAGATGTGTTTTAGATTATGGCTACATCTATGTCAACATCTTTATTTCTTTTCCCCACCATCTCTCAGTTAAAGAGTTCTCTATTTGCTTTGTTCCTATAACATTTTTAGTTTTATCTTCTATTCTCAGAATGTCACAGAATATTTGAAGTTTAAAAGGTGGTTAAGCGGTTTTTGAGAAAATATTGTAAGAATTTATAAATATATTTTATTCAGATGTAACTGTCTTTGCAAATACTCTGTATATACTTTATTATAAAAGCGAATGACAGGCCAGGGGTGGTGGCTCATGTCTGTAATCTCAGCACTTTGGGAAGCCAAGGTGGGCAGATAGCTTGAGGTTAGGAGTTTGAGACCAGTCTGGACAACATAGTAAAACCCTGTCTCTACTAAAAATACAAAAATTAGCCAGGTATGGTGGCGCATGCCTGTAATCCCGGCTCCTCAAGAGGCTGAGACAGGAAAGTCGCTTGAACCTGGGTGGTTGGAGGTTGCAGTGAGCCAAGATCCTGCCACAGCACTCCAGCCTGGGCAACAGAGCAAGACTGTCTCTAAATAAATAAATAAATAAAGCAAATGACAGAGAATTATATTCCTGCAGGAGGAAAAAAAATTAAATCAGATAAATTCTTTAACAAAGGATAACTTTATTTATAAAATAAAGGAAAATTACATCATAGAAATGAAATAAGACAAATATATGTTGTTGTAGTTTACAATCATTTAAAAGTAATTTAGTAAATATAAAATTCTGATTTCTACTCACCCTAAGACACATCTCCACAGCCAAATTTAGGTTTTTTCCACTTAAATATGTAGATTTATAAATAATATTGTGTATGACAAGAGTATTACCTCATGTTTAAAAAGCAATTCTTTCTCCCTCTTTTAAAATTTTTCAAAGGAAATATTTTGTTTCACACTTGTGATATTATGATCAATAAGGAAGAGTACACTTTTCTAAATGTGGGATTTTCATGCTTTGTTGAAGGATAAGTGGAGTTATATATGCATATGTTTATGTATTTACATAAAGGTTGAAGTCTCTTAAATTGTAACAAAGTACTTCTCACAACATTTATAAAGTTTATAAACCCCTATATTCTAAGTTGATATCTCTCCACTCTTCCTGACTTAAGAAACGCTACTTCAATTAGATTTCTATCCATTTTTCTTAAAAAAATGGTACTGATATCAGATTCTCCCCTCTTTATCTCTTAAAACTATATTAATATTCAAAATAATTTTTTAAAATAAATTTCAATTTTAAAAACTTTATGTTTGAGATGTTGATTACCTGATTACCTAATATTTTATTCGTATAATTAATTCACTTTCACATGTCAAATCTATGTTGATATTTACGCAATTTCAATTTTTACAAATAAATACAATATAAACTTAAAATTCACACACTTTTTAAATTCAATTATAATCCTATTTTAAAAAAATTTCCCTTAAATTCAAGTTTATCATACTATTGCATAAGTAAATTGTTCTTTGTTTTTTACATACTTCAAATATTAGAATTTCCAGAATCTGCTTTTTCTCATTAATCATGCTATTTCCAACTATCTTTATTAATCTTTTTCTTATGTTTTATTTCTCATGTATGACCATGTAATTATGTTATATATTAGCCCATGATTTTCTTAATGATTTAATATGTGACTTCTAATATGTAATATATTATTATAATTAACGTAATCTAACATATTGATAGCACATACTATGTAATTAATATATAACATAATTATATATTAAATATTTTATCCTATATATGTAATATATAATTATTTTGGCAATGAATGGGAATAAAATGCAAAGCACTTAATCCTGTCTCCAGTAGTACGTGAGGATGAAGTGGGGGAAGGCAGGCTTCATATTTCAAAGGTAAACATAAGAAGAAATCACAGAGGAAGCTGTTTTAAAATGTTGGGTATTAACTTAGAGATCAGTAGTCATTAGAAAGCATAAGGTACATCTTTATGTGACAGAAATTTTCCGGAGAATTAAGGGATATTGGTTCTTTGCAGGATATATTTGCTTCTTCTGTAATTCTTACATATCTTATATTTTGATAA
Source organism: Theropithecus gelada (assembly GCF_003255815.1). Lineage (NCBI taxonomy): Eukaryota > Metazoa > Chordata > Mammalia > Primates > Cercopithecidae > Theropithecus > Theropithecus gelada. Next base: position 99,118,890 of record NC_037681.1, read on the forward strand.
GAAAATAGAATATTTATTTAAAATATACCAGTGCCAGATATTTTATGCAATGGGAATAGTAACCAGTATAGTAGAAAGGGTACCTTGAGACATTTTTCCTGAACTTAGGAAAAACAGATAAATGGTTCTAATATAATGATTGCAATATAATAGCAAATGTAAACAAAATTAAAAAGAAAATCAGAAGAAACTTTTACATAGAATTATTTCAGGTGAGAGAAAATTGTAAAACAAATAGCAGAAAATTGCACTAATTTTGAGAAAAGACACGCATCTTCAAGTAGATGTGGTTCATTATGTACCAACTACATGGTCATTTGTTTTCACAAAATTCTTGGTTATTTCAATCTCCTTCTCTGTCAAAGTGCCCTACTCCGTATTATCCCCTTATTCTGATGGCATTCCATAGATTTGCTCATATTCCTACACACAAAAATTGCAACTGCAAGTGCTCCATTTTCTTTACAACAACTCCATCTCTCCACATCACTCCGTCTTTCCATATTCATCCTATTACCTCAAAACCAACAATTCTCTGAGCTTCTCAGAAACCACAAATTATGACTCCTACAACTTTTTCCTGAATTTTACTTTTCTTCTTTTTCACCCAACCCAGTATTAATTCATTGCTCCAGTAATCTAATATTTCATCATATACTCATTCAACTTTTGTGCCCCTTTCTTGTTTTTTTATACTTCCTTGGGAGAAGCCAATATTCTGCCTGCCTTCTACCTGGACCCCTGCTACCGTATTTGTTTAAAGAAATGACTTTTAGGTTGGGGGTGTGGCTTACACCTGTAATTTCAACAGTTTGCACTTTAAGAGGCCAAAGAAAAAGAAGAATTGCTTGAGGCCAAGAGTTTGAAACCAGCCTGGACAACATAGCAAGAGATTGTGTCTCTATAAAAAATTAAAGGAAAAGAAAAATGGTTAGGCATGGTGCTGCACTGGTAGTCCCAGCTACTAAGGAGGCTGAGGCAGGAGGATGGCTTGAGCACAGGATGTTTTGCCACTGCACTGCCCTCCAGCCTGGGTGACAGAGTGAGACCCTGTCTCTATTTAAAAAAGAAAGAAAGAAAGAAAAGAAAGAGAGAGAATGAAAAAGAAGAAAGCAAGAAAGCACAGAAAGCAAGAAACTAAGCAAGCAAGAAAAAGAAGGAAAGAAGGAAAGAAGGAAGGAAAGAAGGAAGAAAGGAAGGAAGGAAGGAAGGAAGGAAGGAAGGAAGGAAGGAAGGAAGGGCGGGAGAGAGGGAGGGAGGAAGGGAGGAAGGGAGGGAGGAAGGAAGGGAGGAAGGAAGGAGGAGGAGGAGAAGAAGAAAGAAAGAAAGAAAAAGAAAGAAAGAAAGAAAGAAAAAGAAAGAAAGAAAGAAAGAAAGAAAGAAAGAAAGAAAGAAAGAAAGAAAGAAAGAAAGAAAGAAAGAAAGAAGGAAAGAAAGAAAGGAAGGAAGGAAGGAAGGAAGGAAGGAAGGAAGAGAAAGAAAGAGAGAAAGAAAAAAAAAGAAAAGAGAAAGAAACTCACTTTTAAAGTCATAACCACTAGTGCTAGAGTGGCTTTTTAGCACTCAATTATTTCAGGTTACATTTGTATACAGTATAGTAACAAAACAAAGACATTTAACATACATAAGTTTATTTTAAAACAGCCACTTAACATACATATATTTATTTTCCACCCACGCAACTCTCCTATAGGTTTGTCACATTACCAAGATATCTCACATCCAACCTACAATTGAGCATGCAGACTTAGCCCACTCTTTGATGGCACCATTTTGAAAGGTGGCTTCCATTGACTTCAGATGAGAAATTACACATGCCTTTTCTACTCAGAGTCAATGGGCAGAACACATCACATTCAGCCAAGTAACTGCAAAGATGCTTGGAAGAGTAATCTTCTTTTTACTCAATAAAGAGAGGTTTGACCATGAGTGCGCACAGAAATAGTTTGCATAGCACTTGCCTGCACTCATATTATATTTCCTTAGTCCAAACATTCTCTCATGACAAGTATTCTCTACTTTCTCCTTTCTCCTCAAATATCTGACACATACTTCTTAATTCTTAATTTCAACTATGTTTTGCTTTCTAGAGAAAATAGGATAAACTTAGAAACTCCACAAATGTCCACAGTCCCATCGCCATTTATATGTGCTTGTATAAATAATTACCTTCATATCTGTTGCCATGACTTAAAACTTTATCCTTGTAAATAGGATTAAAGTATTATTTAAACATTAGAACCCCTCTGATAGGATTTGGCTGTGTCCCCACACAAATCTCACCTTGAATTGTAACAATATCTACACGTCAAGGGCGGAGCCAGGTGAATGTAATTGAATCATGGTAGTGGTTTCCCCCATACTGTTCTCATGGTAATGTACAAGTCTCACAACATCTGATGGTTTCATGAGTAGGAGTTCCCCTGCACAATCTCTCTTGCCTGCTGCCACAGAAGACATGTCTTGCTTTCCTTTCCACCACGATTGTGAGGCCTCCCCGGGCATGTGGAACTGTGAGTCAATTAAACTTCTTTCCTTTATAAATTATCCAGTCTTGTATATATCTTTATTAGTAGCATGAGAATGGACCAACATAGTAAATTCGTATCAAGACTGGGTTCTAGAGACTTGTTTAATGACTTTGACCAAAATACTGATAGTGATATGGACAGTGAAGTCCAGGCTGAGGTGGTCTCGAATGGAAATGAGGAACTCGTTGGGAACTGGAGTAAAAGTCACTCTTGCTGTGTTTAACAGAGACTGGGGGCATTTTGCCCCTGCCCTACAGATCTGTGGAACTTTGAACTTGAGAGAGATGATTTAGGGTATCTAGCAGAAGAAATGTCTAAGTGACAAAGCATTCAAGAGGAAACAGAGCATGAGAGTTTGGAAAATTGCAGCCTGACAATGCAATAGAAAAGCAAAGCCCATTTTCTGGGGAGAAATTCAAGCCAGCTGCAGAAATATGCTTAAGTAACGAGGAGACAAATGTTAATCACAAAGACAATGGGGAAATTGTCTCCAGGGCTTGTCAGAGGTCTTCATGGCAGCTACTCCCATCACAGGACAAGAGGCCTGGGAGGAAATATTAAATTCCTGGGCCAGGTGCAGGCCCTTGCTACTTTCTGCAGTCCTGGGACTTGGTGCCTTTTGTCCGAGTCATGGCTAAAAGAGGCCAAGGTACATCTCAGGCTGTGGCTTCAGAGGATGTAAGCCCTAAGCCTTGGCAGCCTCCACATGCTGTTAGCCCTACGGGTACATAGAAGTCAAAAAATGAGGTTTGTGAGCCTCCACTTAGATTTCAGAAGAGGTATGGAAATGCCTGGGTGTGCAGGCAGAGGTGTGCTGAATGGGGCAGAGCTTTCATGGAGAACCTCTGCTAGGGCAATGCAGAAAGGAAATGTTGGGTGGAAGCCCTGACACAGAGTCCCCACTGGGCACTCCCTAGTGGAGCTGTGAGAAGAGGGCCACAGGCCTCCAGATCCCAGAATGGTAGATCCACTGACAGCTTGCACCATGCATCTGGAAAAGCCACAGACAATGCCAGCCTGTGGAAGCAGCCAAAAGAGGAACCATACCCTGAAAAGTTACTGTCGTGGAGCTGCCAAGACCATGGGAACCCATCTCATGCATCAGTGTTACCTGGATGTGAGACATGAAATCAAAGGAGGTTGTTTTGAACCTTTAAGATTTGACTGGCCCATTGGATTTTAGAATTGTACAGGGCCTATAATTCCTTTGTTTTGGCCAATTTCTCCCATTTGAAAAAGGTGTAGCTGTCCACTCATCAAAAACATTTGAAAAACATTCTGGAAATATATAACTAACTAGCTGAAATGTTTATTCACTTTGCCAAACAGTTCTCTCTATCCTAAGAAATTATACATGATTATATATCTAATGATATATCAATAGATATATAAATATGATAAAAATATAAGCATTGTGAACAATTTTGTGCTATTGTGATGACATAGATGTATGCAGATTGGATGAATTTTCAATTGCAAAACTTGAAGGAAAAAATGTAGAAATTAAATGTATTTTTAACAAAAAACCTTAGCACGTTAGTGAAGGTTCTATTTATTCTGGCAGTAGAAAAGTTAATGCCATGAATCCAAGGAAAATGCAGCCACTTTAATGTATTTTTCAAATTTCATGAAAAAGTAGCCATGGTAGTAAGAATGAAAATTATGCAAGGGCTCAGAAACATGAACTTCCACACACCAAAATCAGCCTACCTACAGCACTGCTGAGTGACCAATCTGTCAGCCGCAGAGATCAACACTGACCCCCTGATAAGGCAGCATTCCAACTACCTAGTGGCAGGTCGATTATACTGGACTATTTCCAACATGGAAAGGCAAGTGTGTTGCCTTTGTTAGAATAGATACTTACTCTGGAGAAGAATTTGCCTTCCCTGCATGCAATGCTTCTTCCAAAACAACCACCCGTGGACCTACAGAATACGGTAAGCCTAGCCATAGTCATTTTGTTCCATGTAGCTTTGCTTCTGGTCAAGGAATTCAATTTAGCCCAAGAAGTGTGGCAGTGGGTACATGGGGGCATTCGTGGAATTCACTTGTCCTACCATGTTTCCTGCAACCCTAAAGCATCTGGCTTGCTAGAACAGTGGAAAGGCCTTTAGAAGATTCAGTTACAGCACCAGCTAGGTGGCAGTACCTTGCAGGATTAGGGCAAGGTCCTCCAGAGGGGTTTATATACTCCAAATTAACATTATTTGGCACTGTTCCTCTAATAGGCAGAATTTATGGGCCTAGGAATTACGGGGTGAAATTGGACACACTAGCAAATTTTTAACTTCTTGTTCTTGTGCTCTTATGCTCTGGGGGCCTGTTGGTCTTACTTTCAGAAGGAGGAATAGTTCTACCAGGAGACACAACAGTGATTTCATAGACCTGGAAAGTAAGACTTCCAGCAGGCCACTTTGGGTTCCTCATACTTCTGAATCAATAGGCAAAGAAGGAATTACAATGCTGTTGGAGATAATTGATCTTGATGAACAAAGGGAAATTGGACTACTACTATAACTTAGAGGTAAGGAAAAATATGTCTTAAATATAGGAGATTCCTTAGAGTGTCTCTCAGTATTACTGTGCCCTGCAATTAAGGTCAATGGAAAACTATAACAACTCAATTCAGGCAGGACAACTAATGGTCCAGCCCCTTCTAGAATGAAGATTTGGGTCACCATACCAGGTGAAGAAGCAAGACCAGCTAAGGCGCTTGCTGAAGACAAAGGGAATACAGAATGAGTAGTGGAAAAAGGTAGTTATAAATACCAACAATTAAAATGTGACCAGATACATAAGTGAGGACTGTAATGTCATAGTTTTTGTAAATTTTTTGTGCATATATCTGTGTGTATTCCAGTTATATATCTATTCATATCCACATTGAAGTCAAAAATTATAACTATGGCTATATTTCCCTGACGTCATTATTGCCAAATATAACTTTAATTCCTATTTAGCTTTAATAAAATTTAAATTCCTCAAGGCAAAGCCTTCAGACTATTTTTGTTACAACTAAAAATAAAAGTCATTGTGAGCTGTTGAGCACACAACTTATCTTTACCAAATTTTAATTGATAGTAAATAAGAACTTCAAGTAAACTAATTAACTTCTTTATTTTAAGGAATAGCAGTTTAACAATCTCTAATGAGTTCCAGTCACCACTGATATTGTAATAAATGTGCAAACAGTTTTATCATTAAATGCTTTTATCAGAATGTAGGTAATAGATTCATTATACTCACTATATTTATCTTTTTAGTAATATTTTCTCAGTCATCTAATTCAACTGATTTTGTTACTGACTGCCCCAATAGAGCTTCTTCCAACTTCCTCTGAAAACAAAACAAACAAATATAAAATGCCTCATCCCTCAAACTTTTAAAGATTATTAGCAGATTTCTGGTCAGTACAGTATTGCGAGTTAATATTTTGAAATTCTCAGAACCAAATAGAGAATAATGATATGTTAAATATTAAACTAAAATGAATTAAATATATCTACATTAAATAACAAAATATACATGTGAAAGAACAGAATATGGATTGTAAACAAAAGGATTCCTAGAACTGAAGCTGATTGACAGCTGCTTTTTATTTTGTAAATATAAATGAGAGGTAGCTGCTGAAAAGAAACACAACAACAAAAATTGTTAATTCAAGATAAGGAACAACATCAGCTTCATTGCTTAAAATTTGAAGCTGTATATTCATCTTAAAGGAAGCTGAGAAACACAGCATGTGTTTTTGGATTATATAAAGGGGCTTAGAAGAGAAGTTGGGGTGAACATATGCAAGCATGCAGCCAAGAAAGACAAGGCACCTACTGAAAGGACAATCCAGCGACTGGATTTAAAGTATCTCTAATATAATTGTAATACAGAATCTCTAACCCACAAATACAAGACTTAGTTCTGTATCTCAAGTTTAGCAGAAGGCAACAGACAATGCCATTTGCATGGATGAGAATACTCAAAATCACGTCACATGCGGCATATCATAAATAACCACATTGGCTTTTTCCAAATTTATATATTAATTTCAAGTAGCATCGATAAAGACATGTAAAATATTAAGCTGATCACAATGATATAGAGAAGAATACAGAAGTAGAAATAACCAAGATTATATTTTAAGAAGAAACATGAGAAAATTTGACCTTTACTTAACAGTTACTAAGACTTATTGAAGTTATAGACATATTGAAGTTAGATATAAAAAAAAAATACTGTGGAGTTGGCGGAGTGAAAAGCTAACAGACCAATACTAAAAAATAGAGGACAAAATAAACTGACCCAAACATTTAAGGACGATTGTGACAGAGAAGAAAATGGCATGGCAAATCAGTGGGGATTAATTCAAGTGTTCAACAAATTGTATACAATAATAGCATCTGCATATGAAAATGAAAATTATGCTGCCACCTCATAGCATACCAAAAATCCACATAGATTATAAAACTATTGGTAAAATGAAAAATTTGAAACTTTTATAAATATTCATAGTAGTATGTTTTCATATCCTCTAGGGACTGAAGCCTTTCTCAATGACACCAAAGTACAAGCCATTAAGAAAAAAAACTTGATCAGACTAAAGTTTAAAACTTATTATTGGTATGGAAAATACTCTATAAGGTAAGACTAGAAAAAATGTCACATTGGGGAAAATGTATTTTCAATGTATATAACCAACAAAATTGAATATTCAGAATTTACACAAATTTATTTCATTTAAAAAAGATTCCACAGCCTAAATGGAAAAATGTACAAAGGATATAAACAGGTAACTAACAGAGGTGGATACTAAAGTAGCCAATGTGCATGTGAAAAGTGCTTTTGACTAGGAATCAAGAAAGCATAAAATGAGTACATTCATAACTATCAGATTAGCAAAATTGCAAAGATTGACATTGTCACTTTGTATTAAGGATTTGGAAAGGTGGAGCTCTCTTACAATAGAATAGGATATAAAGACCCATTCATTTTTGATAACAATTTGGCAGTACATTTTAAATTTTAAGATTGAAATATTTAACTGCCTATTGAGAGTGGCAGGAGACAACCAAATACCTAGGCAAATAGGGGCAGGTCCCCAGTAAAACGACACCTCCAAGCTGAAGACAGTTTAAAGCCTGAAATGCAAGCTACAAGTTAAATCCTCAGAATGGATTGAGAACTTGTCTTCCTGTTTGACATGCTTTCCTCTGATTGATCCCCACCCTTCACCGATTTTACATATACCTACCCTTTCCTAACTGGTCTTTTACACTATTGTGCCTACCTTTGAGTGGTGTCTTCACTTTAATCTTTTTTTGCATACTCACAAACCAATTAACACACTTATGAATCCATAAGAGGCCCCAGAACCAGTCACATGGGAGACTTTCCCGCCTTTGGATAGGGGAACCACCCGCCCCCTGTCCCTTCTTTGCTGAGAGCTTTCCTTTTGCTTAATAAATTTTACTGTCTCACTCTATGGTGTCTGTGCACCTAATGCTTCCTGGTGAGACAAGAACTTAGACCAAGCTGACCTAAGGAGCAGAAAGACCGTAACACTATCCATTGTTTCCTTTATGAATCTGTCTTGGATAAATGTTTACATACACATAAAAATATACATGCACAAGAATAATCATGGAATATGCTTATGATGTTGAAATACCAATTTATGTTTACCACTAAAAGAACCCCAGTAAATTTTTCAAAGTATCTTCACAATTATTTATGAGACTGAAAATTGGGAAATAACATAGTGCCTACCAGTTGAAGAAAACATAAATAAAATATAGAATATTCCTTCATTGAATCAATACAGCATTTACAACTTATAAACTGTATTTCTCTACATATCTAATTCTAAAACATCATATTTCTTGAATAAAAAGGTCAAAACACCTGAATAGTATGGTAGATTTATGTAAATGTTAAAAAACAATACTATGTTAAAGAATAAATACATTATTATGGATATATAGATGCTTAAAACACACAGAAATTGATTTCCTTTAGAGAGAGAGGAATGAATAAATATTAATTCAAACTATGTTACAAATGGGGGTACAAAGTATGTTTTAAATACAGTTGTATCTGTGTCAGTTTATTAGCTGATGGAAAATGTAAAGAAAATATGGCAGAAGACTTAGTGGTACATGTTCATTACATTAGTTTAACTTGTTTATGATTTTATTGAATTTATATTTATTTATTTATTTAAGACAAAGTCTCACTCTGTCGCCCAGGTTGGAGTGCAGTGGCACGATCTCGGCTCACTGCAAGCTCCACCTCCTGGGTTCGCGCCATTCTCCTGCTTCAGCCTCCAGAGTAGCTGGGACTACAGGTGTCCGCCACTATGCCCGGCTAATTTTTATTTTTATTTTTTGTATTTTTTGTAGAGACGGGGTTTCACCGTGTTAGCCAGGATGGTCTCGATCTCTTGACCTTGTGATCTGCCCACCTCGGCCTCCCAAAGTGCTGGGATTACAGGCGTGAGGCACCACATCCAGCCCTATTTATTTATTTTTTGAGAAAGAGTTTCGCTTTTGTCACCCAGGCTGGAGTGCAGTGGTGCAATATCGGCTCACTCACTACAACCTCCGCTTCCTGAGTTCAAGCCATTCTCCTGCCTCAGCCTCCCAAGTAGCCAGGATTACAGGCATGTGCTGCCGTGCTCGGCTAATTTTGTATTTTTAGTAGAGATGGGGTTTTACCATGTCAGGCTGGTCACGAACTCCTGACCTCAAGCGATCCACCTACCTCAGCCTCCCAAAGTGCTGGGATTACAGGAATGAGCCACTGCTCCCAGCCACTTTTTTGTTATTCTGGAAGAATAATATTTACAAAATTTTGCTAGCCAATATTTATTTAGAAGTTCAAAAATTAAATTAGAATGCACAATTATGGAGATAGAACTTCATGGAATGGTGTGGGGACAGTGGAGAAACAGAATAAATTCAGTCAAGCTTCAGTGAAAGTGAGAAGTTTTTTTTTTTAATTATTATTCCCTACTGGTTTTTTTCCCTGAATTGGGGAAACAATCTCTGCCAATCAGATAAACAGATAGATAGCTAATTCTATCTGCTGTACTTCTACTAGTCTGATATCTTTCTGCTCAAATAGTATTTTTCATATTTGAGAAGGGAATATTTTAAGAGAGTAAGTCAATATGAAGTAAGTGGCATGGAGAATAACTGGCACTGATGTAAGCAATATTTAACAACTTCAGTCATTTTTATATCATCTTAACTAGGTAGTGTACCTGCACACCACTGTGTTACTGTTACTTATTTAAATCCACTTGTTCCTCAATTTGTTAAAAATTACTAAGAATTATATATCATTTCATTTAAAGAAATTCCCAGTTGAGCTCGGTGGCTCACTCTTGTAATCCCAGCACTTTGGGAGACCAAGGTGGGAGGATCTTTTGAGGTCGGGAGTTTGAGACCTGCCTAGCCAACATGGTGAAACCCTGTCTCCACTAAAAATACAAAAAAATTAGCAGGATGTGTTGGCGCATGCCTGTAATCCCAGCTAATTGGGAGGCTGAGGCAGGAGAATCCCTTCAACCCAGGAGGCGGAGGTTGCAGTGAGCCAAGATAGTACCTCTGCATTCCAGCCGGGGTGACAGTCTTAAAAAAAAAATTCCCATATCACTTGCCAAATTAAATGTAAAATAATGAAATTTAAAATAGAATATCAAATCATCATTTAATTAAATTAAAGACATATTAAAATGAGATTGATTATAAAACGAAAGTCTTGACCTAGTTTGCGAAGATATATTATCTGTAAATAATTTTAAAGAAAAGCATGAGGCTGAAAACAGTCAAAATAATTGATAATTGCTTGATGTCACCTAGTTAAAAATTAGAAATTATAATGCAAAAATTTAATTCTGTCCTATAGTTATGATGCTCTGTATCTTGAGATTTTCAACTCATAGATACATAGTCATGAATGGTCAAAATTGTTTAACTGTGATTTCTCCTAGGATAGGTTATTATGCATAAATTTCTTAGTAAAACAGAAATTGTGTGTAACCAACTCACCTCAAAAATTCATCTGAACAAGCTTCAGATTCCATCTGTCATCTGATTAGTTCTTATCGGGTAATGCTGAGAGAGCAATGGCAAAGTTCCTCAACTACACACCAACACTAATTCGTTTGGGAAAATAGGACTTTTAAATGGCTTACTAAAGCCATTTAAAAATCTCTTCCTGAAGTTCAAAATATTTTTAGTGAGTTCTTAGATGAAACTATAAATCCAATTACAAAAGTCTACACGTATTTCACCAATTTTTTAATCATCAAGTTAAATTTTCTGATATAAATGTGTCTCTAAAGATAAGTGAATTAACGAAGTCTGCTAACATGCAAAGCTAAACAAAGGATGTGTGTACTATCTCTGAAACAAAAGTCTTGTTCAGAAGACCGTAGATTCTTTGAATAATGTAGGAAGAAAAGGTTAGTGTAGAAAAGGCCATAAATAAGCATCACTGTAAAACGAGTTGTTTATGGTCTAACAGAAAGAGAGATAAAGAGACAATGAGGGACATAGGGAGAAAGAGAGAGAATAAAAATTGAATGGCCTGTTATTATATCATTTACACATTTCTTCATGCAGTGTATGTGGGGAAGTGGACTTTCACGTGTGTATATTTGAGTCCATTCTGCACCCAAAGCAGCAAAACTGAAGTAACTGGGATTTGAGGAACAATACTCACATTAGACTCACTATGGCTTTAGCATCCTGTGTGCATTTTCTAAAACATAGTTTCTAGGCTGAGTTTCATTTGTTTCCAAATAAGTAAGTTAGCAACCAGTTTGAAAATGATCTTTTTCAGTTATAGGTATAGGACAAGTTTACAGACTTTCTTGTTTAGAAATTGGAAATTCTTGGGCAACTACTACCTGATAAATGTCAAATGACTGACTGAATTTATTTATTTGTCTTATCAACAGTTGTCAGTGAAGAGTATTAGCTTTGTTACTAGGTGTAATCATTGATAAATCAAGATTCTGACAATGTCTATAATTCTATAACTTACCATATAGTTTAACTTACATCAAACATTGTGCATATTTTGCTACTGATTATATGTTTACCATTAAAATAACTCCAGTAAATTTTAAAAAGTATCTTCACAATTACTTTTGTGGCTCCAATGTTTTTTGCTTTTTGTCTTTTTAAAAGGCTTTTTGCCTTTTTAAAATTTTTATAGATTCAGGGGGTATACACGTGAGTGTATTATGTGCATGTATAGTATGTTATGTGCATATATAGTGTGTTACGTGCATGTTATATGCACTATATTGCATAATAGTGAGGTTTAGACTTTGAGTTACCCATCACCCCAATTAGTAAACATTGTACCCAACAGGTAATTTTTCAAACCTCAACTGTCTCCCACCCTCCCTGCTTTTGGAGTTCCCAGGGTATATTATTTTCATTTTTATGTCCATCTTTACCTATTGTTTACTTCCCACTTATAAGTGAGAACATGCAGTATTTGATTTTCTTTTTCTGAGTTATTTCACTTGAGCTAAGGGCCTCCAGCTCCATCTATATTGCTGCAAAAGACATTATTTCATTTCTTTTTATGGATGTGCTGTGTCCCATGGTGTATATATGGCACATTTTCTTTATCCAATTATTTGTTGATGAATCACGCAAGTTGATTCCACAATTTTGCTATTGTGAGTAGTGCTACAACAAACATACAAGGGCAGTTGTATTTTGGATAAAATGATTTCTTTTCCTTTTGGTAGATATCCAATAGTAGGATTGCTGGGTAAAATGGTGATTCTATTTTCAGTTATTTGAGAAATCTCCATAGTAGTTTTTATAGAGGTTTAACTAAATTACATACTCACCAACAGTGTATAAAGCATTTCCTTTTCTCCATATCCCTGCCAATGTCTGTTGTTTTTTGACTTTTTAATAATAGCCAATCTGATTGATGTGAGATGATATTATACTGTGGTTTTAATTTGCAATTCTCTGATGATTAGTGATGTTGAGCATTTTTTCATATGTTGGTTGGCCATTTGTATCTTCTTTTGAGAAATGTCTATTCATGTCCTTTGGCCAGATTTTAAAGGGGTTGTTTGATTTTTCCTCATTGACTTGTTTGAATTCCTTGTAAATTCTGCAAGTTAGTCCTTTGTAGGATGCAGAGTTGGCAAATATTTTCTCACATTCTGTAGGCTGTCTGTTTATTTTATTTCTTTATCTGTGCAGAAGATTTTTAGTGTAATTAAATCCCATTTGTTTATTTTTGCATTTGTTGCATTTGCTTTTGAGATTTAAATCATAAATTCCTTGCATCGGCCAATGTCCAGAAAAGTTTTTCCTAAGTTTTCTTCTTGTATTTTTGTAGTTTCAGGGCTTATGTTTAAGTCTTTAATTCATCTACAGTTAATTTTTGTATAACGTAAAAGGTATGAGTCCAGTTTCATTGTTCTGCATATGACTATCCAATTTTCCCAGTGCCATTTATTGGGTAAGGTATGTTTTCCTTATTGTGTTCCTATCAACTTTGTTGAAGAACAGTTAACTATGGGTAGGTGTCTTTATTTCAGGGTTCTGTATTGTATTCCACTGATCTGTGTCTATTTTTGTACCAGTGCCATGCTATTTTGGTTACAATAGCCTTGTAGTATAGTTTGAAATCATGTAATGTGATGCCTCTGGCTTTGTTCTTTTGCTTAGGATTGCTTTGGCTATTTGGGCTTTTCTTCTTATTCCATATAAATTTTAGGATTATTTTTGTTAATTCTGTGAAAAATGACAATTGATAATTTAATAAGAATTGTGTTGAATCTGTATATTGCTTTGGGCAGTATGGTCATTTTAATGACATTGATTCTTCCAATCCATGAGCATGGGGTGTTTTTTTCCTTTGTGTCATCTATGATTTATTTTATCAGTGTTTGCTAGTTCTCCTTCTAGAGATCTTTCACCTCCTTGATTAAATGTATTCCTAGGTATTCCATTTTTTTGTGATTATTGTGAATGGGATTGAATTCTTAGTTTGGTTCTCAGGTTGAATGTTATTGGTATACAGAAATGTTACTGATTTTTGTAGACTGATTTTATGTCCTTATTAAATACAGGAGTGTAAATGATAATTATTTCCTATTCTAATTCTCCCTGCATATTTATTTTTATGATTACTGAATGTTTATTATTTCTAAAAACAGGTTTTGCAAAATCATTCTTTGCTTTATTTTTTGGCTTTGAAATTCCATCACAAATGGAAAGATTTACGGATGATTCTTTATAGATGAGTGAAAATAAAATAGACCTACTCTCTTTGCCAGCTCCCTAAAGATCAAATATATAATGTTAGTGTAAATTTTTAGGCAGTTATTTGCTGAGTACCAAAATACTGCTAAGTTATTCACTAAATTGGTATTCATATATATACAAAGATTATAGGAGTATTTTCTTAAAACTGCCATGAGTATTTAAATTCAATGCCTTTGTGATTTTAAAATTCTGTTTTTAAGCACAGCCTAACAATACTTCAAAAACCATCATTGTCACTATGACAGCCACAAAACAAAGTCTCACTTACTTTTATTTACTATATATGCTTTCACAAACTTGATTTAAATAATGGTTCTTTCTAAAATTGGTCTTTAGACATCACTAAAAAGAATATATAGAAAAAAAGGTGTATAGAAATTTAGTTGTCAAAAATATATATATGAGATCCATATTATCTATGTCATTCATACTTCCAGATATCTATAGAAGATGTAGGCAACATATTAGCCCCAAGTAAAGCATTGAGTTAATGATAATTAATCACATTTGTTTTACTTTTATAGATTTGGACCAATTTAGAGATACAATACATACTTTAATTTGATTTTTATTTTTCCTATCTATCTATCTATCTATCTACCTGCATACCTACTGATTGAAAGGGTAGTTCTTTCCAATGTTCTCATATTTCAGATAAAGGGATTCCACTAAAGCTGTGGTCCTTGTCATTAATTGCACATTGAAATAACCTGGAGAGCTTAAAAATCTGTTTCCTCCGGAGATTCTGATTTGTCTGGTCAGGTCTCCAGGCACCTCTATTATGCTTCCTAGATAGAGAATCACTGCACTAGAGCAACCCTTCAAGCTTCTTATGCTACTACTTCACTCTCTTTTAATGAAAAAAAAAGAAAAGAAAAGCCATAGAAGACTCTTTTCTCTAATTCCCTTTCTGGATGTTACTGTCTTTGCTTAAATATGCCTAATAATGGTAAATGGTAAAGGTAAATTATAAAGTCCCATATAATAATACAAAATAGAAAGGTGTTAAAGGGAAGTGGCTGATAGCTAACAACACATGCAGGGTCATTTCCACTTCCCTAAACAAAACCATTTTTTGACAGAAATGTAAACCATGACCAGAGAGTCAAACAAGGTGGGATTGGGTAATTTTTGAGGTGCAGAAAGAGAGACAGAGAGAGGGAAGTATTATGAATGAGATATTAAGAGAGTAAAGGAAAAGCTTCTGTACCAGGAAATATATTTACACTGCAATAAATATGTAGTCCGTAACACAGGAACCTGTGGCTCTTTTGTGAGGACTTTGGCCCTGAAGTAGTAATTCAAGCTGTAAGGGAGCCATGAAATACTAAATAACTTCAATTTTGTGCCTGTATTTTATGAGATCATCAAACACTTCAAGTAAATTACAACTTTAAAATCAATTTCTCTCTTCAGCCGATTATCTATTATCCTGTATGATTGAAGCTTGCATCTCTTAACTGGTGTATTATCCAAAGCAAAGTCAAACCCAAAGTTCTTATTTAATGACAGCACTTCAGCACTTTGAAGAAATAGAAAATACAAATGCTAATCTATATACAGCACTTTGTTCTATAGTGCTGGGCTTTTTATATTTATGTGGAGAAAGTAATTGGAAATGAAAGAAAACAGTGAGCTTGAAGTATAGGAAATGGCCTAGGTACAGAAATTGGGGACTTCCTCTGCCATGTACTAGCTACCTTATATGGACAAGTCAATTAACCTCCTTGAACTGATTTCTTCTCAGTTACAAAATGGGAATAAGGCCGGGCGCGGTGGCTCAAGCCTGTAATCCCAGCACTTTGGGAGGCCGAGGCGGGTGGATCACGAGGTCAGGAGATCGAGACCATCCTGGCTAACATGGTGAAACCCCGTCTCTACTAAAAATACAAAAAACTAGCCGGGCGTGGTGGCGGGCGCCTGTAGTCCCAGCTACTCGGAGGCTGAGGCAGGAGAATGGCGTGAACCTGGGAGGCGGAGCTTGCAGTGAGCCGAGATCGCGCCACTGCACTCCAGCCTGGGTGACACAGCGCGAGACTCCGTCTCAAAAAAAAAAAAAAAACAAAATGGGAATAAGATACAATATCTATGGAAGTATTTAAATACAGATAGATAGAGACAAGTAATTACTATGTTACTATATTTTTTTCATTATGTGTATATAGAATGGACTAGCTTCAAGAACCAGGATAAGGAAGATAGTAAAACATAAAAATATATGATATACATATGAAGGTATTTAATAAACTATAAGGTAGAATGCTATGAATATGAATGTTAGCTGTAGAAAGAATTAGAAGTGTCAAGAAAATTGGAGGATTACAGTGAAGTAAGAATATTCTGTGGTTAGGATTTGATAGTCATGAACTATTCAAAGGGGCATTTAAAGTCTAGAATGGGCGTGGTGTAACTCGAGGGAGTGTTAACAGGTGCTAAGCACTGTAATTCATGTTTCCTGAGTGACAGACAGTGCCCTGCAGGCAAAGGTAGATGTTGAAAGTTTTAGGATAAATAATATTAGCTGTGATAAAATGGACTTTTTGAAAGAAGGCTATTAAGAATGGTCTCTTAGGAATCTGTGACATTTTTCTCTACAGGCCCTAGGGATTAAAGAAAAGAACACCATTCCATCAATTAGAATGACAGCAAATAACAATTTTAAGAGATGTTTTGAGGAATCAACACTTTTGTTGCCCTGTGGAGAGGAGATAGGATTTGAAACTATTAATTGGAAATTAGATCCAAAAACTTAAATAAGATATGAAAACTAGAAACATCAATTCATTTATTTTTAGATTCAACATTTTTGGCAAATAATGCAAGGTAAAGCAAATGAGAACCTAATATTATTAATATTGACTAATATGAATACATCATAAATACTATTTTAAATATTTTGCCAGGATTTTACCATCTTATTACCTTTTTCCCCTTGTTTTCCTTGTTCTTTTCACAATATGAAAACCAAAGGCAGTAATATTAAGACCATTAATATGATAGTTTTATTTAGATGAAAATTCCAATCTTCTTCCATAAATGCCTAACTTTTGAAATAATTGATGATATGTGTTGACCTCATTTTCCTCTAGCTTATAGTACAACTTTCTTTGTTAATATTGGTTGGAAATGTATCCCTCAGTTGTTAACAAAACCTTTAGAGTACCAAATTGTTCCTTGCTAGTTATTCTGTGTTTTGACAACTTGACACTCCCTTAAAACTTTTTAAAGGAAATTTTTCATGTTGTGAAAATTTTCTTTTTGTGTTTTTTAAAAGCTATTTTTCTTCTTCAGTGGTTGAAAGAAAAAGAGGAGTTGCCTATGGTTCTGTCGTTAGTATTAATTAGAAAATATTGATGAAGGCATTATGTATTGTTCAAGGGAGATTATTTCTTTTTCTTTTTTTTTTTTTTTTTTTTTTTTTTTTGAGACAGAGTCTCGCTCTGTCACCCAGGCTGGAGTGCAGTGGCCAGATCTGGGCTCACTGCAAGCTCTGCCTCCCAGGTTTACGCCATTCTCCTGCCTCAGCCTCCCGAGTAGCTGGGACTACAGGTGCCTGCCACCACGCCCAGCTAGTTTTTTGTTTGTTTGTTTGTTTGTTTGTTTTTGGGTTTTTTTTTTTAGTAGAGATGTGGTTTTACTGTGTTAGCCACGATGGTCTCGATCTCCTGACCTCATGATCCGCCCATCTCGGCCTCCCAAAGTGCTTTAATTACAGGCTTGAGCCACCGCGCCTGGCCAAGGGAGATTAATTCAACATAATTTCAAATAAAATGTTGAATTCAGTGAACTCAGGGGATACTCTCAATGTTTAATTGAATTCTTCAGTGCTTGCAAGAATATGATCATAAAGGTGGAATGAGTCAAGATCATTGTTTTCCAAAGTATCAGAGGTACAACTGGGGAGGAAAAAAAAAGACACTCATCCTAATGGTACTCCAAAAAGAAAAGTACAATTAAAAAAAATAATAAATTTAGAAAGACTTTAACAGAATAGTTTTGCCTTGAGGGATAATCTAAGGGTGAAATTAAGCTGAGTTGTAGTAGCTGACTGAGAATAAAATCATGAGGGAAAAGGGTTTATACTGAACCTGCCTATTGAAGAATTCCTAGGTAAGGCACTAACCGATTGCTTCATTACTGAGGTACAAGTCAGTATAGACAACAGATCACACAGCTGCTTACCTTGGTTACTACCTCTACCCTTCTGCATAGTGGATGATAAGTAACCTTGAACTACGAATGAACAAGCACATAGTGTCCTACAGACATGTATAACCTGTGTGTGCTAAGATTTGGAGTAATTCACTGTAGAAGCCCACAATTTAGATTGTTCTTCCTACATGACCCAGTTGCATTGGAACTGGTCAGAAGACATGAAGAATTAAACTAGGAGTCTCCTCCAACCCCTTATTTTCTTTCTCAAACCTCTCATCTTTCGGGCTTAATTTCTTCAATGTCTTAAACTTACGTTCATTGTAAGTATCTCCAAAATATCTGTTTACAGCCCTGAGCTCTCTCTCCAGGTCCAGCGCGGTCTTTAACTTCTTGTCCTTAAACTATATGTTTCATTGGCTCATTAGGCTTATTATGTGCTAAACAAAAAAGCGCCAGATTTTCCATGGAACAAACTCACTTCTAACCTTACTTCCCTGTATTTATTTATAATCCCAACTCAACTTCTAGTTGTAGAGATTGGTCTTGGTCAACTATGCCTCCTCATATTCTACTTTTACCCGGAGCAAAAAAAATCAGTTGCTTCTTCACTAATCTTCCTAGAATACTTCTTTCTATTATCATAGCTATTATTCTTGTAAAAGATATTATTCTCTTTGCAATAACAACTTCAATAGTCTTCAAACTGGCCTTCCTGACTCTCTCTCTTTTTTTTTTTTCTACTGAGGTCTATGGCTAGTTTTCTTAAAGAATAGGCCCAATTATGCCACTGCCATGCTCAATTAACATCTGTAACTCATTGTTGTATGCCAAATTAATTATATATTTATTAATCTGGCACTTAAGTCCCTCCATAGATCCTTAATCTATTTTTGCCAGTATTGCTACTCTGTCACTCATTTCCAAATGAACCTTATGATCAAATCAAATTTAACCATTTCTCAGAAAAGTTCATGCTTTGTGGCTTCCAGGTTTTTGCTCAATTTGTTTCAATGTTCTTATGTCTTTTCCACCAGTAGATGTAATAATGACAATTACCATCATAGCAATATTAATAATAGCTAACTTTGATTGAACTATATACCCGGGACAGTGCTACGTGCTTTATAAATATTTTCTCATTTAAACTTAAGAGCATCACTGTGCTAACATGCTATTATCGCTATCATATATACTGTATTGGAAGCCTTGCACAGGTTATATTGCTTGTTCAGATGGAATAATAATTCAATCTAAGAATGCAGAGTTCAGAACAACTATATTTTACTTTCTCAATACAAATGTAAAGAGATGGTAGAATTCAACTTGTCTTTCATTTCAAATGTCTCCTATTCAGTATTGACTTCATGGTGCATTTTTTTTTTTTTCAGGCAGTTAATTGTTCCTCTTTAGAATCATCAAACCCCACAAAGCATTTTTATTGTTCTTCTTATACAAATACACTTTGTATTGTAAAAATGTGTTCATTTGCCTAATGCCAAGATAAATACTAGCAGCTTGAGCAAAAGAGTGTTTCTGATTCACCTTCATATCTTCATGTCCTCTGAAGTACATAACCAAAAGTGTGTGTGTGTGTGTGTGTGTATACATATATATATATAGAGAGAGAGAGAGAGAGTAAGTACTCAATAAATAATTGTTGAATTAAAAATTTCAAATGATTCCCCAGTGGCAGAACTGTACTAAGTACATAATATTTTCTCAATATTTTTATAACCAAGATCTGCTAATTTATGATTTAACCCTTTTTTGTGATTTGTCAAGATAGACCCACGGATAGTTAAAGGACATGATTTCATATGTCCCTGAACATTGTGGAAAGACTTATGCAGAATAAGAATTTATACCAATTTTTTTCCATTTGAAATCCTGATATTTTTGGAGAAAAACAATGAACTCTTCATAACAGAACCATAGGAAAAAACTCAACAACACTGGAAGCAATAATTATGAATATAAAGGGGGATTCAAAATAGCAGGAAGCTAGATTGAACTGTAGTTATTTAATGCTGAGTACTCTTACCCAGATGTACTAGCCTAAAAAATGCTAGGGAATAGGGTTTAAAGCGTTTTATGCTGTAATGTTCAATATGCTATGCTATCTAGTAACTCCTACTAAAGAATTTTGCTGGAAGACCAAAGGTATGATATAACACAGAGATACAGATGAACTGGAAATACAATGCTAGGGTTGACTTTGCTGCCAAGAGCTGATAGTGAAAAACAAAAACCACTCCTAGCATTCACTATTCCAGGGAGTTTGCAGTATAAGTTATAGGACTCATACCATGAAGCCACTAAGGACCTGGACTCTTGAAACAGAAATTTAACACAATGACTTTCCTAGAACTTTATGAAATATCCTATAAGAAACGGAACAAATTCACACAGGTTATTTTTGCACAGGAGTTCTTTGAAAAGGTAGGTATTTCTGTAGGTCTGTGAGTACCCCTATAATGGAATATATTCCTAAACAGAAATTCACATTATCCCTCTTTTCTTTTCATCTTCAGCAAAAAATAAAATAAAATAAAATAATAATAAGTTAATGACAATAGAAAACTTATACTGTAAAATCAGTGATTATTTCCAAATGAACACAGTGATGTTAAAGTTCAGAAAACAGTGTTTGGAAAACTGAGCTACAGGGACAAAGACCATACATTTAAATATAGGTATTTGCTATAGTCCAGATACAACTGTCCCCACCAAAACTCATGTTGAAATGTAATTCCCAGTGTGAAGGTGTTGAGAGGTGGGGCCTAATGGGTGGTGTTGGGTCATGTGGGTGAATCCCTCATGAATGGCTTGGTGCCTTTCTTGTGGTAGTGTGTCCTCAATCTGGTGAGACTAGATTAGTTCTCACTAGAATGGGTTAGTTTCCTCCAAAATGGGTTGTGATAAAACCAGGGCTCCCCTCAGGTTTTCTCTCTTCTCATCTGTTTACTTCTCCTTTGACTTTCTCTACCATGTTTTAACCTAGCATGTGGTTCTCAGCAGAAGCTAACCAGACACCAGTGCCTTGCTTCTTATACTTCCTAGCCTGAAGAACTGTGAGCTAAATAAACCTCTTTTCTTGTAAATTATCTAGTCTCCAGTTTTCTATTACAGCAACATGAAACTAAGACAATATTCCCAAGCTTTTAGGAACAACTGACATCTTTACAAGGCTAAATTATCCTATCAAAAAATAAGAAATGTCTTAAACATTGTTATGCCTTCTTATAGCACTCAGTAAACTTTTAATATTTTCTTCACATAGGACATTTATTGCATGTCAACTATACTTCTGGATATTTTGTATTCTCTAGTACAATTTTTATTTCTTTTATTTTATAAATGATTGTGGAAGAACTATGAGAAACTACTTTTTTGTATTTCTACATTTCAATCAGATCTTGTAATAATTGTCTACTTTCTTATGGTCTTTCTAAGTATTAGGAGTTTTGCAGAGACTGTTATTATAAAATAGAAATACTTTTGTTTTCTTGTGTGAATTATTTTATTTTTAATTAATTTTTCATATTTAAAATAGAATTATAAAATAGTGTGGAAGAAAACAATAATAATTGTTCCTCTAGTTTATTGAGGTTAATTCTGGAGTCTGTTCAAATGTTATTTAAAATTTCTAAATATGAAATTACATTACATTTTTATACTATTTAAAAATGTAAAATCATGTTTGGTAGAAATATATGAAAGAAATTTTTTAGTTTTCTATGATGACACACAGTTAAAATAGTACAGATATTTTCTATAACTTGGTAATTTTTAATTTCTAGCTAGTAAAAACTACATTTTCTTGGCATTTTAATACAGATTTATTGAAGTATAAATTGACGTAAAATAAATAGTAGTGTTTATCCATTAGCTTGTGGATTGACATTGGCTTGTTTTCACATTTTGTCTATTATACATATTAATGTTTGATAAATTTTGGCAGTACACACATATATGTAGATTATACATATATGTCTGTATATATGTATAAGCATATATGTGTGTATATACAGAGAAAAATTTCTCTGTGTATATATGCATAGAAGAAAATAATCACAGTAAAGGTAATGAATATGCCCATCACCCTTCAAAATATCATTGTGTGTTTGTGTAAACCCTCTATCCTACCACCAGTTCTCAGAAGACAATTGTTCTCCTTTCTGTCACTATAGATTTGTTTGCTTTTTCTAGACTTTCATAGAAATAAATTATTTTTCAACATGTACTCTATCTTCTTTCACATAGCATAATTATGTTGAGATTCATTCTTCTTATCTGTCACTACCTCATTTCTTTATATTGCAGAGTATCATCCCATTATATGGATATACCATGATTTGTTTATCGCATAGCTTGTGACTGAATATTTGAAATGTTTTCAGGTTGTAGGTATTATTATTATTAATAATACCATTTTTTGAGACAGAGTCTCACTCTGACACAGTGCTGGATTGCAGTGGCATGATCACAGCTCACTGAAGCCTCAACCTTCCAGGCTAAGGTGATTATCCCACGTCAGCCTCCTCAGGCGATGGGAATACAGGCACATGCCACCACACCCAGCTATTACAGTTTTTGTATTTTTTGTAGAGACAGGGTTTTGCCAGGTTGCTCAAGCTGGTCTCAAACTCCTAGGCTGAAGTAAGTCATCTGCTCGCTCACTTTCACCTTCTTAAAGTGTTGGGATTATAGGGATGAGCCACTGTGCTTGGCCAGGTTTCAGGTATTAAAAATAAAACTGCTATGAACATTTACTTACAAATATTTTGTATAAACATATGCTTCTAATTTTCTTGGATGCAGAATATCTGGATCATATGGTGGGTATAATTTTAAGTTTTTAAGCAGCTGCTAAACTATTCTTCACCATATGTAATACAGTCACACTAATTGTTGTAATGCCTGTGCCTGCCTATTCTAACATCTGTGTCAGTTCTGAGTGGTTTTCAACTAATTCATTTTTTCGTTATAAATCATATTTTCCTGTTTCATCGCATACCTCGTACTGTTTTATGAGACATCAGACATTGTAAACTTTATCTATTTGAGTGCTAAATATTTTTGTATTTGTAAATAATCTTAAGCCTTGTTTTGGGAAGCAGTTTGATTCTTTTAAATCTAAGACAGTATTTGAATTTTAGTTTTATGTCCATTAGTCTTTGAGAACTTCTTCCAAGAAGATTGTTTAGTTCATCGAGGATTTTCTTATTTCATTGATTTGAGTCTACATGTAGTTGTCTTATAAACTGTTCTTAACTTACAAAAGATATGATAATGTCTTCTTTATTATTCTAACATTTTGTGTATGCATGTTGCAAATTTACCTGATCTATTTTGTTCATGTGCAAGTTTCTCATTTGGTTTCTGTAGGTTCCAAAAGTTAGAAAAAGGGGACAAATGGGTGTTTGAGACTAAATTGTTCCGTAGAGACATATAGCAGTAATCCAGGATTCAACTAAACTTACAGTTATCTAGATATCAGAAACCTAGAGTGTTCCAGTATAGTTGCGGGACTCACAACCAAGCTCAGTTTCAATTTCAAAGTGCAGACTACAGTGTTCATTACTTATGCACAATTTATTTAATAGTAGACTGTATCTATATTATATTTCTAGCAACTCCATATATTTGATTTGTCACAATTTTATCAATTTGAAAAAATAATTGTAGCATTCATGTAGCTAATTTTTTAAAAGTCCTATAATGGTGACTTAAAGTTAAATGAAGTTGAAGTATTTATGATAACTACTTCTGAATTATAATCCTTGATTGCATCATAATTAACCACTTCTTGAACTAAACATATCTCAATTATAGTACCTAAACAGCTTTAGTTTATCGTTTAAAACCAACACACATACACATACACACACACACACATTCTCTCTCTGTGTGTGTTTATGTGTTAAGTATATACATATAAATATATATTTCCAAAATATATTGCAGCATGTTATATTACAGACTCACATTTTACAGATATTTTTCCCGCTTTTCAATATACTTACTAGATGTTTAATAGTTATTTTTTAAATAACTATATTTAAATTAATTTTACTAATCTTTTCAAAGAACCAGTTTGGGGTTAATTTTTAAATTTTTTCTGTTTTCATTGATTTTAGGTTCTGAAAATTTTATTTTTTGTCTTTGTGAATTTATTTCTCCTAGTAGTTTCCTTAGCCTTCTTGCATTGAATGCTAATTTTACTATTTTTATGCTTTTATCCCTGAAAATAAAAGTATTTCAGGCTTTGTATTTTATTCCAAGCACTTCTTTGCTTATCTCACAGAAGTTTAAATATGTACTGTCTAATGCCACTCTGTTTTTTCAAACAAGATTTGGAAAATACAAAGCTAACATGTTATCAATTTTGTTGTTATATTATTTATTTTTATAAAAGTGGTTACTTTTCTCAGTCTCAAATCTTTTCTTTAAGCTGCGAAATTAGTTTATAGACTTTATGCTATTTTTCTGAATGTTTTTCTCATTAGCTGACATCAATGATACCCAGACGTTTTTTACTCTACTAAAAATTTCATGTGTGGCTTCTCCTTGGTACCAGTAACAGTCCACTTGCAATCTGTTAGAAGGTCTGTTTAAAGCTTAAGCTGCAACTCTGGCTAATGTAAATTTATGTTACTACTTGAGCAGTGAATCAGCTTAATTGGGAGGGGTGTCAGAACTGTTGGCAGTCCAAGAGAAATTGATCTCTGTATTTTTTTTATTTTGTGTTTGATGAAGCTGGTGCTTTTTCTTTCATAGCTTTTCTCTTAAGCTACCCGTTCTGCCAGCTCGTTGCTGCATTTATCCCTCTCTGTTTCCTATGACTTGCTGTAACAGGAGTGATCTCCAAATCCTGTCTGGTGACCCATGGGTGAAGCTTGTCGCATACCCTGACCTACAAATCTGGAGGTGTTTGAGGGTTTTTGCAACGTGTTATCCCCGTTATCCAAGTATGCTGCTGTTTCTCAGTAAAGAAAGTTGTATGAATGTCCATAGCGCAGTCTATAAACTGATCTACGTTTACCACCACTGCTTTTTCCTTGAATTTTCTCGGAACTGGATGGCTACTTCCTCTAGTTTTCACTATCCAATGAGGTATATTCTTATGATTATGTCATGTAAATGAAAATCTTTTCTTTTGGGATATGGAGCAATATAATAATAGGTACGCAGGTACACCTTATCCACCTCCTGAAACACAAGATATGCTCCGAGTGTAAAGTAATTGTCCATGTCATGATTATTAAATAGTGCCAGCATTTGTAGAAACTAAAAAATGTAAAAGATTGAAAAATACAAATAAAAACTTTCCTGACTTTTTTATTCCTATTATTCCCCCAAAACTATTACTGAAAAATGTGCCTACATTTGGGTATTAGATATAAAACATTCTAGATTAATGTATTCATGTAAAGAGAGAGTCTATAGTCAGAAATGTATTCCACTTATCAATGATATAGAATCACGATATTCCCATGTCACACATACAAATCTTTTTAACTTTTTTAAAAGGCTGCAAACATTTTACCTCAGTGATATTTCTGTGTCAACAGTGAGGAGTCTATGTCAATATACTGCTGAATATTTTATTATATTGTGTATTATAAAAATTAAATTTATTTATGGCTATTTATGTAGTTCTTATTTATTTGTTTTAGTTTTGCTAGTACAAACAGTGCTAAAAATTAGTATCTTTGGATCTTTTATTTCTGTGTGTCCATCTGAGGACGGTCGAAATGTAAGTCAATAGAAATTACATATTTAAGTCAATGAATAATTAATTTTGTAATTTTGTTAGTTCTGAAAAATTGACCTCAGAGTATCACATAAACAAGGATTTCCTGTACTACTTTTCCATTGTTGCCATAAAAATTATGACAAACCAATCTTACACTTAGCACAAGACGTCTAGAATGTTCTAGAATAGTTGCTGGATCTCAAAATCGAGCCTTGGTTTTATTTTCAAAGTACAGACTTTACTGGAATCATCTATGCAGTTTATTTAAGAGTAGAATGTATCTAGATACATTACGCCTAAAGTATGTAAAAAGATCATTTCTACCCAGAGATTATATGGTTATTTTAAAATAATTAATCTAGTGCTTTTATTCTTCATTTTTACATAAATATCCTTAATACATCTCAACATTATCTTTAGTATAATAATTTAACGAGGCAACCAGAATATTTGCAGTCTCATAACTATTGAAATATATTATTTTCATGATAACTTAAGTTCCATATTTATCGTATACTAAATATTCACATATATTTGGATTCATATTTAAATAGGATGCATACCTTCAGTAATTTATCTGTCTATTCCTATACCACAATCAAGCTGATATAGTTACTGTAAATTTATAATTTTTTTTCTTAGTAAGGAGCTTATACATGATATACCTTTTAAAACTGTTATTCTTGGTATTTCTTCCAGATTAATTTTACCACCATTTATTAAGCTTCAAAATTTCTGTTAGATGAAAACCACTTTTTACTGGTCAGTTCATTTAGAAAATAATATGACTTTAAAATGGTTGGTCAGGCTGGGTGCAGAGGCTCATGTCTGTAATCCAAACATGTTGACAGGCCAAGGCAGGAAGATGACTTCAGCTCAGGAATTCAGAACTGTAGTGAGCTATGATCACACCACTGCTCTCCAGCCTAAACAACAGAGTGAGACCTGTCTCTAAAAAATAAATAAATAAATAAATAAATAAATAAATAAATAAAACATATATATCATTTTTTTTTCTTTTTTTGAGACGGAGTCTTGCTCTGTTGCCCAGGCTGGAGTGCAGTGGCATGACGTGATCTCGGCTCACTGCAACCTCTGCCTCCTGGGTTCAAGTGATTCTCCTGCCTCAGCCTCCTGAGTAGCTAGGATTACAGGTGCCCACTACCATGCCCGGCTAATTTTTTTTGTATTTTTAGTAAAGACTGGGTTTCATCATATTGGCCAGGCTGGTCTCAAACTCCTGACCACATGATCCACCTGCCTCAGCCTCCCATAGTGCTGGGATTACAGGCGTGAGCCACTGTGCCCAGCCAAAACATATTTATTTAAACATATTAAAATAAAATTTAGAAATGATTGGTCAGGAATGGTTATTTTGGCCAACTGCTGTGGGTTACGCCTGTAATCTCAACACTTTGGGAAGACAAGGCTGGTGGATTGCTTGAGCCCAGGAGTTTCAGACTAGTCTGGGCAACATAGTGAAACCTTATCTATGCAAAAGACAGAAAAATTAGCCAAGTGTGGTGGCATGTGCCTGTAGTCCCACCTACTAGGAAGGCTGAGGTAGAAGGATCGCTTGAAGTCAGGAGATCAAGGCTGCAGTGAGCCAAGATCACATTGCTGTATTCTAGCCTGGATGACAAAGCAAGGATGACGGGGCTACCCTGTGTCAAAAAAAAAAAAAAAAAAAGGTAAGAACGGTTGCTTTGATCAAAATAGTTCTATGTTGTTTGGATTAAACAGCTTAAAAGAAAATAATGAGAAGTATTTATGTATTTATTTGCCTCCTCTTTTCAAATATCATCACTCTGTGGATAACATAATGTCATACTTAGAAAATTTCAGAAGATAATTTAAAAAATCATTCCAAATTATAAATAAGCCTAAACTGTCCAGATAATACATATTAATATCGAGATCACACATAGATACAAGCTATCGTATTAAAATTCTAATACCAGAAATTTTCACAAGTAATGATATTTGGTTTCTTATATAGTGTGCATCTTCTCCTTCTTATTCTTAATAAAGCCACATTTTTTAAGGTAGCCATCCCTCCTCAGAAATGTAAGTCAATAGAAATTACATATTTAAGTCAATGAATAATTAATTTTGTAATTTTGTTAGTTCTGAAAAATTGACCTCAGAGTAGCACATAAACAAGGATTTCCTGTACTACTTTTCCATTGTTGCCATAAAAATTATGACAAATACATATTATTAAATACATATTCTAGATTAATAGTAATATACCAAGTCATAGTAAACTATGCCAATTCAATGTGAAGGCTGTCTGTTGAGAGGCTGCCTGCCCATGAGAGGCTGCATAATGGGAAAAACTGTTTGTCTCCAAAGAAAGAGAGGTAAGTAGACCCATGAATGCCTCGTAGGCAGTGAGATTGCTTCCTAGCCAAGTAATCCTGAGTTTAAGAAATCCACATGTTTTGTAATGGGCTGCAGGAAAATGTGCTCAACCATAGCCCCAGAGTGAGACATTACATTACATTGAACAGCAAACATTCCAGCTGTCTACTCCACAAGCCAAAGTGATCTCTATTTTTCAATGCTCTTTGTGATGCAAACATCTTTGAAAGAGGATAGTGCAGAATTAAAGCTGTCTGTGCTGTCTGTGCAGACAAACTTTGTTGAAAGACATGCAGAAACATAAGATATGGCTGGAAAATTGCATCTCATTATTTTAAGAAATATATTGTAGAAATTTAGCTAAGGAATAAAATTCATCTGCAAAGGGAGCTGATTAATTGACTCAGAGCCCTTCCAGAATAGTTTGACTCCCCATAAGACAGATTTGTATTTCAATTCTTATTTTTTAAAATATACTCACTAAATTTTGTTTTCAGAGGATTATTTAATTTTCTGAAAAGATAAATTATCTGTTTATCTTTCTCAACTTTCAACTAATTCATACTTGATCATAATTTGCATACGATATCTATTATATCTGACCAGTTTATATAGAAGTCTTCTCATTCAATTACTGTTTACGTAAGAGTTTAAGAGCACTGTGCCATTTCAGGGAACTCTTGGCAATCTCTAACCCCAGTTTCAGAAGCCGTAATGCTGTAGTCACATGGGTGTGGCACTTACAAAATTGTTTATAACTTTATGCCTATAGGCATAAGAGTTAATGGCAAGTGATGAATTTTTGCGTTTTTATGAACACCAATATATTTGAACACAGACATAAAATTTTGCATTTGGAAACAGTAACCACAGGAAAAAAGGAAGAAAAATTACCAGTCCTCATTTTGTAGCTCTGTGCCATGTAAATATATTCTTGAAATCTTAAGGGCTCTCATGGATTTGTTATTTCAATTACAATTTTAATGATACATATGATCTGAATTGACAAGGCTGTTTGAATGTCCTGCTGCATAAAACTAAATCAATTCAGGGAATAATATTAAGAGAATGTAGATTTATTAATACTGTGATACATGATATGTAGGAACACACGATGGAGGAGAGGTATTTTTGCTATTCAATGGCAGAAAGTTAATATATTATGTACTATATAATAATATATAATAGAAAAAGGCAATCATTCTATGGAATGGCTTTGGTACCTCTATAAAACACAGCAGCTATGCATTTTCTTCCCCTCAAGTACAGTTTGGAGTCACATCTGCATCAGACAAAAGGAACAGCTCACCATTTGTAAAATAAATGAAATCCAACAGAATCACAAATGACTGATATTTGCAAGCTGAGAGCATTCTTAATACGGTACATTATAATAAGTTATAAATGATACATTTTAGAATTAGTAAATTCCTGTTGGAATTAAGGAGTACCATCAATAAACAGACTTATTTTTTCCTTTCAATCTACTTTATGTATCATGCACTATTATGAATTCTGAAGACAGATTCACATGAGGAACATAGCACTGTAGCACAGTGTGAAAAGCTTTTATGAAAATTATCTCCAGCCTGGAATAGAGATCAGACAGAATTTAAAATATTATGTGGAAATAACAAAGGTCAGGGTTGTGTGGCAGTATCTGTCTTAAAGCAGTGGAACTCAAACCTGGATGCACCGTCAAATACTCCGGAGAAATCTAAAAGCTTCTGATGTCCAGGAATCACACTGCATCCACTGAATCACAGTTTCTGGGTTAAGAGAGGCCAGGTTTTGGTTTTGGGATTGCCTCAAAGCTCTTATAGCTGCTTAAAATATTCAGAAAGGATTGAAGATCAACCAAGCTTCGGGGCTCATGATTCTTAACTTCCGGTGTTTTGTTTTTCAGATGATTGTACCTAATGCTGCTTCAACATAGTCTGGCAAAAATATTTGTGTTACCACATGCATGAAGGTCATTCTATGCTTTTTTGTGGATGTAATATTTTTTCCCAAATATCTTGAAACAGCAATATATTTATTTTTGATGCCCTAAATTACCTTCAGTTCCCTTGAGTTTAGTTTTATAAATTAATACATGTATATTTAATCTTAATCTTTCCTTTTTATGGTGCTGGTTATTCATTCACCTGTGCCCAGAAATTCTTAATTGTCTTTTGATATTTAGGAATAAAGGATTACGATGATTATTATAACTATATAATTTTCCTCTGTTGTTTACATGTGGACATGTTTCCCCTATGGAGGATTCTTTTAGGATTAGAAAAGCTGACTGGGAGTTCTGTTTATGTGGCCTGGGTTTGCCGAATGGCTGGTTTTGTTTGGGTCAGAGGAAAACAAACAGTTCCTAAACTGAAGTTGTCAAATGTTCCACCCAAAATTAAGGACTGTGAGGAGGTCGCTGTAGACACCACAGAGCCAAAGGCCATTCTGAGAGTAGAAGTTAGTCATTTAGGGAAACAGATTCAAACTATTGAATGATGCTCTGTTTTCATAAAGTTAAGGTAAAGTCACTTAATATACACATTTCCTTCCTGGACTAGTCCTTACTTACATATTTGGCATCACCTTGTACCAAATTACTCCCTCTTCACCTAGTCACATTAGCCTTATTACATATTCTCATAGTGCATACGCTTTCCTTCTGTTTGAAAAAGATAATTTGCCACCATTTTTTTCTTAGTTAATTCGTATTTATATTTCCCACCTCAGCTCAACACCATTTCCTCAAGGAAGATAATTTGAATTACCCTAAATGCTCCTCACCCAATTATAGAGGACACACAATGCACTTGGCAATTGGTTAAGGGCTGGGTATAAGATAGTGCAGTTCTTTTCGGAATATTATACACACATGGGAAGAGAAGAATTTTCCCTATTCTCATGAATAATAATCTTGGTAATGATATAGCAAATTAATAGAAAACAAAAGCATTTTTACGAAAATATATTTTATCACCACTAAATAGATTATCAGTTAATAATGGAGTAGTCTTTTAAAACTAGAACACAATTACCAGGATGGGTTTATTTTTAAAATATATGAATATTTTCTAGAAAAGAAATAAATTTTATTTTATCAAGATTTTACATTTGTCCATATCTATGTTCTCTTATGTTCTCCAAATCATATTTTATGTCCTTCCTTATTCTAAATTATGTATTTGCATGCTTTCTCTGATTTTTTCTTAGGCTACTCATGAGATAATTATTTTTGTGGTTTTTTTTAAAAGAACTATCATTTTTATTTATTAGTTTTACCTCTTGGCTGAATACTTAGCAGTTTCTGCTACAACATTAAATCTACTACTTTAAATTTGAGCAAATATTCATAGAAAAAAGTAACAATTTTTATACTTTCAAAAAGTCATATTGATTTTATTACTCTTTATGCTTTATTCTAAAATGTATTTTCCTCCATTTGAATATTTTATTTATTAATTTCTCTGCTATTTTGATTTCTGTGAGTTTCTTGTTTCAATAAATGTGCATAGATGCTATAATTTCAGATTATTTATTTGGCTAAAATTACTTCTCTATTGTCCTAGCACATAAGTTACAATTTGATTGGGTACCGGAACCTTGGAAAATACATTGTTTCAAAACTATAGCTGCTGCTCCACTTTATTCCTTCATTGTATGTCATTGAAATTTCTGATACCAACCTGATTCATTCTACTTTCTCTTTTTCAGTCTTCATTCTTATAGGAATATTTTTTCTTCAACCTTGAAATATTTTTAAAAGTCACTGTGATATATTTAACTGTATTATTAATTTTTCTCATCATTCTAAAAGTTCTGTTAAGCAGAGGACAGTTATTTTTATCTCTAAGGTGTGGCTTCTGTTATTTACAAATTATTTTTTCTTTCAATCTGTTTTTTTACTCTTAAAATCTCTGCGTATACTGATTTTTTAGAAATCTGACCTCATCCATATCTTTCAGCTCTCCAAATTTATTTTAGGAGAAAGCCGACTGGGTGCCCTGGTTCACTAATTCTCTAGACAGACTTACATTTTCATTTGTTGAGTCAGGAGCTGCTTGGTTTTCCTTGAACTCTACCTTAGGAAAAATTCTTGAGGTTTCTGGCATGTAAAAGAGCATGCTTTTGCCCTTGATCTTATTCATAGAAGTACTGGGGGATTTTCTCAAAAGTAAATTATTATTTGTGGATTTTTCAATGTAGTCTCTTTGCTTCCATGTCTCCTCTATAAAAGAATGTGTGTATACACACACACACACACACACACACACAGAGCAATCCTTTATTGTCTTGTAAAGCAAATAGGCAACCTGACTTCCTACCTAATGGTCTTATATGGGATGTAGGCTTGCAGAATAACAATTTCCCAATATTTGACACATTTAATGAGTAATAAAGGCTTGAATTGGTGTAAGTGTTTTTATGGGCTAGGGACAGCAAACTTACTCTTTAATGCTGTCCAAGACCATCCACACACATGACTTTTCTGCAGAAAATCATATAACTGAGTAAACTACTTTCACTTTAACGATCTCACATCAGAATTTAGTAATCAATTTTGTCCTGCAAGCCTATCCACTAGTGGCCATGCTTTTTTGCTCTATGAGAGGATTCCTTAATGATTTCTTTCTCTTCAAACCTCTCACAATTTTTTTTTTTTCTGTATTCTGAAGAAATAGAACCCATTACAACTCAATTTCTTCATGTTCCTATTGCCAAATTTACAGTCCTATTTTCACTGAACCATCTTCATCCTTTCTTTTACAAAAAAAGTAACCGTTCCCTTCTTCTCAAAGGCAGTCCTTCCACACGTTGACTTGATCCCGTCCTCTCCATTCTCTCAAGGTTGTGCTGCATGTATTATCCCCTCTTGCCTGTGTGACTCTCCCTGTCTGCTCTGTATTTGCTTTTTTCGTCCAAAGATATTATCTTATTTCCCATTTAAAGAAAATCATTTCCTAACTGCATTCTTCTCCAACCATTATATTTTTCCTGCTTGCATTCATTACCAGCTTTTTAAATGAACTATTTAAAATTGTAGTGCTTAGCTTAAAATAGCTATTTCAACTGTTCTTGTCAGTATTACAGACAATATCCAATCAGCCACAAATTCGATCCTCATATTTCTCAATACCAAATAGCATTCTTTACCTTTGACCAGTCTCCTATACTATATTCTCTTTCTATAATTGATCTACAATATTTGACATTGCTCTAACCTACAACGCAGAATCTGTGAGTTAATTCTGTCCACAAATTTTATGTTGATCCTAAGATCTACTACTTTAACATAGATTTATTACCCAAATTTAAGAAGCCTCTGCCCAATTTCTGCTTGATTTCACCACATGGCTACGTCTTAAACATCTCAAAATAATTTTTTTAAATAGAAACTTCTTTAATGAAAATTTCATCTGATTGCTCCATTCCTTCTACAGTTTTATACTTATATTTAGCATTAAGAAGTTGTGCAATATGAAATCTAGATTTCTTTTAACTGTTCCTTCAGCCTCAAAAAATTCTTAAACTCAATTCTGCAAGACACAAAATCAATTCTATTTACAAAATATATCAAATAGCCAGCTTTTTTTCCCCCCCCTTTGGCACCTGTATGTCCACTGTGGTCTAAGTCCCCAGTTCTCTCCTAGAAGTTACAAACTCTCCTGAATTCATCTTTATACTTCCACTTTTGTGTCCATATGACAAATGGTTTATATAGAAGATATATTTTAATTTAAATAAATTGTTTCTTCCTTTTTATTTTTTTTTTATTCTGGTGAGAATATTTAGCATAAGATGTACCCTTAATACTTTTTTTTTTTTTTTGAGACAGAGTTTTGCTACGGCTCACCTCAACCTCTGCCTCCTGGGTTCAAGGGATTCTCCTGCCTCAGTCTCCCGAGTAGCTGGGATTATAGGCATGCTCCACCACGCCTGGCAAATTTTGTACTTTTAGTAGAGATGGGGTTTCTCCATGTTGGTGAGGCTGGTCTCGAACTCCCAACCTCAGGTGACCCACCCACCTCGACCTCCCAAGGTGCTGGGAATACAGGTGTGAGCCACCATGCCTGGCCTCTTAATTCATTTTTAAGTATACAATACAATATTTTAACCATAGGCATAATATTGTATAACAGATTTCTAGAATGTATTCATCTCACCTAATGGAAATTTTATAACAATTTATTAGTAATTTTAAATTTTCTTCTCCCCCACCCCTTAGGCCCTGGTAACTACCATTCTACTCTGCGGTTTTTCAAGTTTGACTATTTTATCTACTTTATGTAAGTGGAATCATTCAGTGTTTTTGCTTCCGTTACTGGCTTATTTTGCTTGGCATAATATCTTCATGGTTCATCTATGTTATTGCATATTGCAAGATTTTGTCCTTTTATAAGACTGAATAATATTGCGTTGTATGTTATGATGGCTAATTTTTTGTGTCCACTAGACTGGGCTAAGGAATGCCCAGATAGCTAGTAAAGCATTATTTCTGATTGTGTCTGTCCGTAAGGGTGTTTCTGGAAAAGATTAGCATTTGAATAAATAGACCGAGTAAAGAAGATCACCCTCACCAATTAGGGTGGGCATCATCCAATCCACTGAGAGCCTGAATAGAATAAAAAGGTGGAAAAAGGAAACATTTTCTGCATATCTGAAATGAAACATACATTCTCCCCCGTCCTCAGCCATCAGCACCCCTGGCTCTCAGGCCTTGAGACTCAGGCTTGGAATTATACCATCAACTACCCTGGTTCTTAGGCCTCTGGACTAAGATTTAATTAAAACTTTTTAGGTTACCCAAGTTGCAGATGGCAGATCTTGGGACTTCTGAGTCTCCACATCATGTGAGTCAATTCCTATTTGTGTCAATTCCCTGGAGAACCTTGACTAATTCTTACGTATATACAACATTTACTTTATTCTTCTGTCAATGAACATTTAGGTTCTTTCCACATCTTGAAAATTGTGAAGAGTTCTACGGTAAGCATCGGATGCTAATATCTCCTCAAGATCATTTTAATTATTTTGGATAATAAACATAAGTAGGACTGTTGAACCATATGGTAGTACTGTTTTAATTTTTTTATGAACCTCCATGCTGTTGCTAGAGCAGCTGAGCCATTTTGCATTTCACCAACAGTGTACAAAGGGTTCCAGTTTCTCCATATCCTTGACAATACTTGTCTTTCACTTTTTGATCATAGTCATCTTAATGGAAATGAGGTTATATACATCATTGTGGTTTGGGGTTACATTTTTCTGATGATGAGTGACATTGAGCAAATATTCATATACATGCTGCGTGTTTACATTTCTTCTTTTGATAAATGTTTATTGAAGTTTTTAGTCAATTTTTAATCGGGTTAAGAGAAGGGACCAGGCACGGTGGCTCATGCATGTAATCCCAGAACTTTGGGAGGCTGAGGCTGAGGCTGATGGTTCACCTGAGGTCGGGAGTTCAAGACCAGCCTCACCAATGTGCTGAAACCCCGTCTCTACTAAAAATACAAAACTTAGTCAGGTGTGGCTGGTGCCTGTAATCCCAGCTACTCGGGAGGCTGAGGCAGGAGAATCACTTGAACCCAGGAGGCAGAGGCTGCAGTAAGCTGAGGTTGCCCCACTGCACTCCAGTCTGGGCGACAGAACAAGACTCCATCTCAAAATATATATACATAAAGAGAATATATACATTTATGTGTGTGTGTGCATGTGTGTGTACATATATACATGTATATATGTGTACATATAGAATTTTGAAGTCTTATAATTATATATACATAATATATAATATATGTATATATTTTTATGTATTATGTATATATACATATGTATATACATATATTTTTATGTATATATGTATATATACACATAATACATAATATATACACGTATATATACATATATTTATATGTATATACATATATTACAAGTATATATACATAATACATAAATACATATATTTATATATGTATTATATATACATAATACATAAATACACATATACATAATACATAAATACATATACATATATACATATGTATATATACATAATACATAAATATATATACACATATATGAATTTAGAAGTCTTACAATAAATGTGTGTGTATATATATTTTATATATATATATGAAGAGAAAATAACATAGCATTAAATCAAGTACAAAGCTCTTTACTGTTAGTAGTAGCAGAATTAAGAACTATTAAATTATATTAAATTTTGTATAAAAGCTTTACTGATTTGGGATGGAGTCTTATAAAATATGTGCAAGTAGCTGAAGTAAAGGAAACTAGCATTAGAAACAAAGCAAAATGGATGCTGAGTTTCTAAAAGGCAGGAAGCTGACTTCAAAGATTTTGAAAGATCTTCTCTTCTCAGATATGTTCCCTTCTTCTTACCTCCTAACTCAGAGAAAGATAAAAATACCTTCTGTGGTCATTGAGTCATTCAGGGTTCATGTATGTGGAAGAGTTTATAGATGTAAACAAGTGGGATATTGTGTAATGTCATTGAATGATAGAGGAAACAAATGTCACAAAAGAATGTTAAAACGTGTTGTATATTAGGTTGGTGCAAAAGTAATAAGATGATATCTCTACAAAAATAAGTTATTCAATTATTTACCATACTTTTCTAAAAGTCCCCTGGCCAAATAGAGATATGTGTTCATTCAATGACCATGGAAACATCATTGAGGAAAAATACATCATCCAATTTGGTTGGTGCTTGAAATGTAAATTTTGCTTATATTGTGGAAATTGTTTTATATGTTTTATATAGACTTTGTACAATGGGA
Source organism: Theropithecus gelada (assembly GCF_003255815.1). Classification (NCBI taxonomy): domain Eukaryota; kingdom Metazoa; phylum Chordata; class Mammalia; order Primates; family Cercopithecidae; genus Theropithecus; species Theropithecus gelada. The sequence goes on from NC_037681.1 coordinate 99,155,812, forward strand.
AAACACAAAGTTTTTGATGAGAAATATATGATAATAGTTATGCTTAGGGAAGAATAATGAAATATAATGATATACATATTTGAGCAGGGGTGAGGTACAGATAGAACCAAGCTGAAGTCTAATTAATGTAAACGAAGAGATATACCAGATTAAAGCCAGGAGGGCAGCATTTATTGGTTCCAATTAGGCATTCACATACAGATGGGATAATCCAATTAATTCATGTATTTTTCGCACATAGTTATATCTATGCATTTTCCATGTGCAAATCCTCATATGGATGCAAAACATAATTTGGTTTTTCTACCTTTAATGGATATAATGCATTTTTATATTGAACATAGAACAAGAAACGCAGTTGTTACTTATCCCATATTATACCGTCTTCTAAGATTGATTTTTGTCATAAAGGATCTTTAGTTTGCTGAGTTAACAATCTCTTCATGCGCACTATAACTTATTGTGTATTTGAAAAATTGAATAATCTTTGGAACTTTTAAGCTTTCAGATTGAACTGGGCTGGAATTAGATTGATTTGAATAGACAGGACCACGAGTCACACAGAGTCCTGGACTCAAAAGAGCTTTGTACTTGATTTAATGCTATGTTATTTTCTCTTGATATATATATATATATAAAATATATATACACACACATTTATTGTAAGACTTCTAAATTCATATATGTGTATATATATTTATGTATTATGTATATATACATATGTATATATGTATATGTATTTATGTATTATGTATATGTGTATTATGTATATGTATTTATGTATTATGTATATATACATATGTATATATGTATATGTATTTATGTATTATGTATATGTGTATTATGTATATGTATTTATGTATTATGTATATATAATACATATATAAATATATGTATTTATGTATTATGTATATATGTATTTATGGATATACATATATACATATAAATATATGTATATATACATGTGTATATATTTATGTATTATGTATATATACATATATGCATATAAATATATGTATATATACATGTGTATATATTTATGTATTATGTATATATACATATGCATATATACACAATACATAAAAATATATATATAAGTATATATACATATATTATATATTATGTATATATAATTATAAGACTTCAAAATTCTATATATACACATATATACGTGTATATATATGCACACACGTACACACACATGTAAATGTATATATTCTCTTTATGTATATATATTTTGAGATGGAGTCTTGTTCTGTCGCCCAGAGTGGAGTGCAGTGGGGCAACCTCAGCTTACTGCAGGCTTCGCCTCCCGGGTTCCAGTGATTCTCCTGCCTCAGCCTCCCAAGTAGCTGGGATTACAGGCACCAGCCACACCTGGCTAAGTTTTGTATTTTTAGTAGAGATGGAGTTTCAGCACATTAGTCAGGCTGGTCTTGAACTCCTGACCTCAGGTGAACCATCAACCTCAGCCTCCCAAAGTTCTGGGATTACATGCCTGAGCCACCGTGCCTGGTCCTTTCTCTTAAAACTCTTAATAATTTTATCTTCGAATTGTGATATGTAATTAAATCCCATTAGGGACATAGTGATATGTCCCTAATGGGACAATGGAGCATGCATCAGGGGCTTGAAACTGGCTGAAATGCAATCCTACCTCTTACTGCCTCTCTTTTTCCTACAATAGGTTTTCAGGTGCCCTCACCTCTGCTCCTGTCCAGCTACTGCTCAGGGCATAAGAAAATGTAGAGTTGGCCCATGCCCCATGTAACAAACAGTGGAGTAGTTGGGGCATCTGGGAGTCTCCCAAGTAGGGGCCCCATGAGTATGACTATGTCAAAGGCAATGTATCATTAAATAGCAAATAGAAAAGCACCATAAGAGGGTTAAAAAGAGACTGGAAGGCCAGGCATAGTGGTTTGCACCTGTGATTCCAGCTATTAGGGAGGCTGAGGTGGGAGAATTGCTTGAGGCCAGAAGTTCAAGACCAGACCAGGCTACACAGTGAGACTCCCCCCAAAAAATGTTTTTTTAAAACTAACTGGGTGTGGTGGTGCACACCTGTAATCACAACAGTTTGAGAGGCAGGAGGAGCACTTGAGCCTAGTCGTTCAATAACTCAAGCCTGGTTGAGAGAGTAAGACCCCATCTCTAATAAATAAATAAATAAATAAATAAATAAAAAGTCTAGAGGAGAAAGTGAAGCTTGTTAGTTGCTTTTTAAACAAGAGACCACATTTTTATTTTGCACTGGGCCCAACAAATTATATAATTGACCCTGTGCTTGGGATCGAAGCAATGTGATGAGAACCTTGATAATAATACAGGAAATAATTAGTTAATTAGGGAGGTAAAGATTCAAAATATTGAATGCTAGAGGTAAAAGCAAAGAGAGGAGGCTTCTATAAGATCAAGGAAAAATGGATATAATAGGGACATTTTTAGATAAAATGCTGTATATTGTGTCAAATAAATTTTATTATCAAAATTTCCTGTAAATTATGTGTTTCTTACAAATTGGCTATAGAAGTGTGGCATGTTTCATGGTGAAAGAACAGGAAACATAAGTAATATAAACATAAACAGTGTAATCTCATGTGAAGCAATCTCAAGTGAACAACATGCAATTAAGAGTACGAAAAAACTAGTTATACCTAATAAATTAACATTTAAAAACAATTTAAATATTATTTTTAAAGGATCTTTAAAATATTTGCTTTTCCTGATAACACATCGTGATTCAGAAGAGATATAATAAGAATTTGATAATATATAATAGGGATATGATAGCAGGTGTTAAAAGAAGAAGGAGTTATAATGGGTGAGTGAGAAATATATTCCTGAAAATGTGATATATGAATGTATATAAGAATTGAAATAAATGGAAAAAAAAAGACTACAAATTTCAAAGCTATTTGATTACAAAAGTAATGATAGATAGTTGGGAATGTTGGTGTATCTTAATTAAAGACATTGAATAGCTGGAAACATAAATAGTAAAAAAATACTAATGAGAAAAAGTGTAAAGTAAATACATTTTATGTATCATAATTATTGGTATAGATAAAAATAAAGAATTATTTTAATGTGATAATCAACACAAGGTCATAAAAGGTCATGCAAGTTCTCTCCAAGTAGATTTTTTGCACTGAGAGTTAAATTAGCAGAAAGAGTGAGCCATGTGAAATGAATAAAGAGTTTTCCCTCAGGAGGTTTGCAAGAGCAACATGTCAAGTTTTGGAAAGTTCTTTAATTTTCAAAGAATAAAAAGAACAGTAGTGAGTCTGGAGGACAGAAAGTAGAAAGAAAAGTTGTATGTGGGAAGTGCAGACAGGCTTTGCAGACCATGTGAGGAGTCTGGATTTTCATTTCTGTGGTAATTAGTGCCATTCTGAAATTCAGTTTTTCATCTGGCCAATAATATGATCTTATTTTGTTTTAAGAAGAACCAAGTTAATACAGGTGAATTTTGTTGCCTGTTATTTGAATATGATATCTAAAAAATTGTTGCCAAGACCAATGTCATGAAAATTTTTCAGCATGTTTCCTTCTATGAGTTTTACACCTACAAGTTTTATGGTTACATCTTCAAGCAAATCAAATGTTTGATTTGATTTTTGTGTGTGGTGTAAGATAGAGGTCCAAATTTTTTTTTTTTTTTTTTTTTTTTTTTTTTTTTTTTTTTTTT